>NC_056720.1:5961609-6151609 GCF_018831695.1 Puntigrus tetrazona
ACATTTATAATAATGATACTAATTATACAAAATATAAATTTATAATATACTAAAATATAAGATTATATAATAATAATAATAATAATAATAATAATAATAATACTTTGTAATTTACAATTCTTATTTAATATCGACTACTAATAAATAATAATTTATGCATTACTCTTAATAACTAAAATAATCCCAGTTATTATTTTTAATAAAGTATTATTGTATAACAAAATCAAACATAATAATAATAATAATAATAATAATAATAATAATAATTATTATTCTATTATTATTTTATATTTTATTATTTACATTTGTCTTTAATATATAAATAATATATATATATATAAATTTTATATATATATATATATATATATATATATATATATATATATATATATATATATATATATATATATATATATATATATATTATACACACATATATACTTATTCATAACATGTTGATAAAGAATATTTTTACAGTACTAATACTGCTACTAATATTAATATTAGTAATAATAATAATAAAAAAATAAATAATAATAATAGCGTACACAAAACTTGGATTCATGACATTATCAGCTTCTGTTGATTATTGTTCATTTGCAGCAAACGTTCAGATTAAAAAAAACCTAGCAAACCAAAATAAGTCATTCTTGTGGAGTTCATTCAAAGCGATTGATCCAGACGGAGACCGACCTCACGCCCTGACGTCACCGCAGGAGAACAAAACGGCTACGACAACAACAAAAAAAAAAAAAGAAGCGCAAATGAAAAGCGCGGCGGCTGAACTTTGACCTGAAAACGTCCCGGTTGCGCAAGAGCCGCTCTCGGCGCAACAGAACAACGCTCACAATAACAGAACAGGCTGTGCCGGAGGAGAAGATAGGACTTATCAGAACAGCACATCTCCTGTTTGTCCTGTCTTCTGTCGGACCTCCGCCTCACTGTTTGCGCTCGTGACGTTTTTATGGAGAAAAAAGGAGGCCGAACTTTAATGCCGTTGCTACACAAGAACCAAGATACTTATCTAAAAAGTATTAAAATAAAAAAAATGACAGATTTCTTATGTTGAGGGGAAAACAAACGTTTCCCGGGCGACGAATAAACGTTTGAGTTTTTTTCTCTCGCCGAGCTAAGAATGGAAAGCCGCACTCACAGAAGCACCTGCACAGATTTTATCTTTGCACTCGAGCTCTCCTTAAAACGCTTCCTGACGCCGAACGCCTTCTTACACGCAAAACACTCGCTGCATTCGTGAATGAATCGAGCGCTGCCGCCTTCGCCACGTTAATAACATTCGCTGGACTATTTTACTGTCGATTCAGCGCAAACCGTTTCATGCATTTAAGAGGCGATGAAGGACGGAATCTGCTTTTATATTTCCTCGGTTTTATCTTATTATTTTATTTAATAAATAGTGAAAAGCGGGCATTTAGTTTACTTGGCTATTACCTAATGGCAACCTGGCGACTTAACATCAGCCAAAAAAAAAAAAAAAAAAAAAAATATATATATATATATATATATATATATATATATATATATATATATATAATAATAATAATATTAATATATATATATAATATATAATATATATATATATATATATATATATATATATATATATATATATATATATATATATATATATATATTAATTGCACAGAAAAAAACCATTTTAAATAATTACTAAAAACAAATAGCCCCACTATACTAAATAACCAATAATAATAATAATAAATAATAATAATAATGACAAACAAAAACAAATAAATTAACATGACCAGTAAGAATGAATCTATGAATATAATAAATAAAATACAAATACATTACTAAAACTAAATGGCATAAATATTTTAAAATATGTATAAAAAGAATAATTAAATTTTAAAAAACAAATAAATAAAAAATTGGTAGAATGACATGCATAATATAATTACAAATAAAATTTATTGCACAATTGCATATTGTTTTTAAAAACAAGTACTTCTTAAAATAAAGAAAACAAAGTATTGAATTAACGAATAAATGAATTAATAAACTAAATGGTTTATGTAAATGTTAAAATCTTGTACATTTTTAAAAACTAATATTTTTGCGTAATTTATTCTAAAATATTACGACAATATTACAAACAATAAAAACAATTAAATATGGTTCACTATATTATTATTACTATTACTTTATTTTTATTGCTACTATTACTATAATGGTTGTTGTTTATCAAGATGCTGCATATCATGAATTGTTTTTAAGAGACGCCATCATGCCACCCCTAACACAGGGTTAAAAATCGCTTCCACGTTGGTTTGAAGTCAAATAAAAAAAAAATAAACCTACGTATGAAAGTTCCTTCCGGAATTAAGTGCAAAAGAAAGTCAAAGCGCGTCCATCTGGAGCACAGACCATTTCCTCTTATTATCAGCTGCGGAGAAACAGAACTCCCTGGAGGAGCGGGAGAAACGCGAGCGTCAGGCTAAACAAACAAACAGGCGCAGGTTGTGTTGATTCGGGTTACACACTCGCTCACCCCAGCGCCTGCCCAAATACAGCAGCAGCATTGCATCACGCTCCAGAAACGGGGTCTCACTCTTGACATTACAGCCGACTACACTTTCACCTCTCACATGACGAGAAGCGGGTCGGGTCAACTTTATTTGGGCCGGACGCCGCTGCTCTCGAAGCGGAGCCTGACCTCACCCGTGCAAATGCGGTCGTGATTTCACTCAGGAGGATCGTACAAACTACATACAACCAAACGGCCCACTAGGGAACCTGAACTTCGGCTTTAAAGGAACAGGCCGCTCGCGAAAACGACATCCGAGACGTAGAGGGGTTTGCAGCATTACGTCACTCGCTCGCCATTGAAGTGAATGGGTGCCGTCGGAATGAGAGACCAAACTGCGGATAAAAAAAAAATGACAGACTCCAGTCGATCGGTTAACGTCCAGTGTTATTAAATTAAGAAATCTGCGCGTTCGTAAGAAATCAAGTTCTCTGTCCGTAATATTGCTCTCTCCGGTGCAAAAAGTCATCTTGTCTGAATCAGGGAAGAAATCTGCACCGTTTACAAGTGAAAACTGTTCTGAACAAATATGTTTGCGGATTTCGATGAGAGAGGATAACAGGAGATGTACTTTTTCGCTGGTTTGAGGAAAAAATAAAATTTTTTGTCAAAAGCAATGGTTGTAAACTTCTTATCGATGGATTCGTTTCTTACTAAAGGAGCGCTTTTTGCTTCGCAAGGCGTTAAATGATGGACCGGAGGGGTGTGTATTATTGCGATGCTTTTATCAGCAGTTTGGACTCTCATTCTGACGGCACCCATTCACTGCAGTGCATCCACCGAGAACTTCTGACCCAAAAAAAAAAACCAAAAACCCCAACATATGCATTTTCGGGTGAAAGGAAACCTGCGAATAACCTAACTTTTGATTTCTGCTGCTTAAAATTACGCCTTCGAGCTAATTATCGATCGACTCCCGGATGCTTTCGAGGTCGAACGGACACGCCGGGGCGCTTCCGTATCATTCCCCTCCGAAAACGGTGGAGGTAAACAAGGCACTTGAGCTGAATCAGGTCGAACGGGGTGTGAGGTGAATAGCGAGCAGGCGCTGTACGGGCTGAGCCGCCGGATGAGGTTAGTATTGGCACAGACTGTCCTGTAATGTACCCGAGCGGCTTCCTTCAGCTCCGTCTCACTCGCATACACGCACCGTCCTTCTCGGCTATTGTGGACAGCTTTGACTTGCAAATCAATCGGCCCTATGTTTACTACGGACACGTTTCTCCTGCACGTTTCTCTGAAAACAAGCTAAATATCTGCTCTAGTGGCGTCGAATGATTAATTGGGATTAAACCCTGCTGCTTATTAACAGTGTTATTAAGAGTTTTATATATGGGGTAGGATTAGGGATGTAGAATAAGGTCAAGTAGAATAAGGCATTAACATATGCTTAATTAGCACTAACAACGGCTAATATTGTAGTAATATACATATTAAATAAGCAACAAATAAAGTGCTGCCATACTTTCTATCATCATTTACTTATTCTCTTGTCGTTTCAAATCTGTAAGAGTTCCTGATTTTTCTGCTGAATACAAAAGAACATGTTTTTTTATGAAGAATGTTGGTATCGAACGGTTGATGGCAGCCATTGACATTGACGCTATGGAAGTCACCGGCTGTCGTCAACCGTTAGGATCTTCTTTTGTGTCCAGCAACATTTCTGTTACTTACGTTTACAGTTAAAGATGCAACAAAAATATCTAGCTCCAAGACAAACGGAAGTATTACTAGAAAGCTAAAGAGAAATAAAAAGTAAAATTGCACTATATATATATATATCAAAAACAGCGGATGGAGATTTACCGCTAATCAAAGAACCAACCTTACTGACGATATGTGCACGAATATACCATACGATATATTGTCCAGCCCTAAGTTGCACCAATCACAACGTCACGTAAACGTATAACCGACAAATTTAGCCCAAAAAGAACTTGGATAACCGAAATACAGTAAAACTCAAAAGCAAATGCATAACATACACGCAAAGCGCAATATCAATGACAAATTTGAACCATTTCGTCAAGCGTTTTGGCTCCTTTAAATCGAAAACGCACTACTTTTACCTAAGAAAGTCGAAAAACATGACGTACACGAAATCTGAGGATGCCCATTACCCTAGAAACTTCAACGGCAGCTCTCAAAGAACAATAACCGCTACTTACTTCGTTGGCAATGGTACTGGTTCCAGCAACGCTCGCCGAAATTCCCGTTAATGGTGGTCTGTTTGCAGGTTATTGTCCCCGTGATGGTACCCGGGCAAATGTCGCCGCACTCCCGCTCATCTTTGTTAGCCACTATGTAGTTGTCCTCCACCGAGTCGGAGATCTTGGACCAGTCGAGGGTGGACAGATAGCAGAGGTTGGGGTTCTTCTCGACGCGTACCGCTCCTCGCGTGATGTTGGTGAGGCTGTGGAGGCCGATCTCCTTCAGCTGGATCATTTCGAACATGACCAGGGCGTAATTGAAGAAGAGGTTGTTGCCACGAATGACCGTGAGGTTCGGGAAGAGGTCGCCCAGGCTCTCCAGGCCGTAGACGCGGAAGAGGAGCAGGAAGTCGGTGATCACGACCAGCTTGGGGAAGCTCAAGCCCCGGAAGTCCTCCAGTCTGGGCTTGAACATGAGCAGGATCTTCAGGTGGCCCTCGATCACCGTGCAGTTCTCCAGAACACGCAGGTGGGTCGCATTGTTGCGAATATCCGTGCTGGGACAAACTGCAATGACAGACCGAGGAAAGGTGTTAGGAAATACAACAAGTACTGAAGTGATTGTCTAAAACAAAAAAAATGAACATGCAGTCATCTTTCACTCATGTCGTTTGAAAACCTGTATAAGGGTTTTCTTGCAAACAAACAGTTGCTGGTACCCACTGACTTCCATAGTATTTAAACCAATTGGAAGTCAATGGATAACGGACATTAGAACGTTCTACAAAGTATCTTCTTTTGTGTCCAACCGGGAAAAAAAAAGCCTACAGAGGTCTGGAGTGACACGTATAAAATAATTGATAAAAATTACATGTACATTTTTCGGGCAAACTTAAATTAATGTTTCACTGCAAATTTGTATTTAATCATAAAATCAGAAAAACAAAGAACAGAGTTTCCGAGCGAATAAAACATTTCATATGGCCCTTTTATTGAAAAAAATGATAAAAAAAAAAAAAAAATATATATATATATATATATATATATATATATATATATATATATATATATAAAAACAGAAAACACACTGGGTCAATAGAATGTAATTCTTAAAAACGTAAACTTTCAATAAAAAGTTGTTAAATTGTATAAATTTCATGATTTCAATTAATTAGCCAAGCTTTTTGACTACAGCGATTTAACTTTCAAAAACAGGGGTGTCAATTAAATGTTTACATTTTTAAAAGTAATGTAAAAAATAATAATAATTAGAAAAATACACTTCATTTTTATTAAAATAAAAATGCCATTATAATAAAATTCTATTTAAAAAAATTATTAACCTAAATAACACCTCATCTTCCAATATTGGTTAATTGCATCTTAATATTTTTTTCAAACATTTCTGCCTGATATTCATTATAAACAAGAGACTTGATGATGAGACAAATGTGTATTCAGCTGAGTAAACGTAAAATCGCAAAAGCCGCATTTATTTGTTGGGCAGCTGACCTCGCGCCTCAACGCGACAAACCGAAGCGCACGTGAAGGCCGTCCTAACAAGAGCATGAAAGATTATCAACACTGAATAATGCATAAAGCGTGTCTCCGCGCGTTCATTCATAATCCAGAGCCGCGCACGCTGAGACGGGGCTGAGAGAATTCATTAGCAAAGCGCTTCGCGACAAGAGAGCATCTGCTAATGGATAACATCAAGAAATCCTTTCAGAGCTGCTCCATTGATTCACCATCAAAAGAAACCTCTCAGGCCTTTTTCAAGGGATGGGGGGGGGTTCCTCGGGTTTCGCGCTGGAAATCGTTACGAAATATTATGCATCTGAGAGCGTGCAGAAACTCTACCAGGCTAAATCGCGAAGAAGAACGCAGGAACGTTCAATTTAGAGATCGCGAGCAGTCCTCGGAGGAGAGATCTCAAGTCGGAGGAACGTCGCTGGAAAACAAAGAGCCGTCGAATGAGTTTCTGGAGGAGACAAAGGGAGCATGTGATTCGCGGCGCGAGCAGGTGTCAGAGTCTTTGAGACCGATCTCAACGGACTCTGGTTTTCCTCCTGGTTTGTGCAGACGGCGGTTATCAGGGTTCGCGGCCTTGAAACGGCAGTTTTACCTCATCTGAGCGTGGTGTGCGGATAAAAACCCAAATAGAACCGCGCGCGGCGTTGCTTTGTGAGGAACTCGGAGAACGAAACCCGAGCTCGTTGAGATTCAGGTGCTTCCTTCGTGTCAAGTGCAGACTTTTCGGGGGAATTTCGCCCAGAGAATATTTCCAGGGCATGTTGCACTCAAACAAACAAAGATAATACAATATGATGACAAAAAAAATGCATTAAAGAAAAAAAAAAAAGTGTTTAAAATAAAAATCTATATATGAAAGGCTGATTAACAATAACACAATGTAATTATTTTTTTTTTACAAATTTTCCAAAATGTAAAAGTTTTTTTGCATCATAGTGATGACATATATATATATATATATATATATATATATATATATATATATATATATATATATATATATATATATTTTTATTATATATATATTTTACAATATAGTATATATACAGGTTGTCATACAGGTTGTCTCACAATTTTTTTTACATTTTTTTTTTTAAGATTTTAAAATGTGCAAAGTTGAAATAACTATATGTTGAAGGCAGTGCAACTAATAATGCCAATGCAAATAAGATTTGCATTGCAGCGCAATATCTAACAGAACTCAAACCCAACAACGTAAAGACTCAATTTTTTTTCTTTTGATTTTCATATTCTTCACTTGTTCGCTTTATCAACTGTGCAAACCTGATTTCCCTAAAATATCCGGCTGATGTCGACTCCAGATAAACCGCACTGACACACAGACCGTTGATCTCATAAAGTTCAGAAAAGCAACACAGAGACAAAAGCTGAAGACCCTTCAACCTCATGACCTGCACGATCCTGACACACACACACACACACACACACACACACACACACAGACGAGAAACTGTTACATCAGCTCCCTAAAGATAATTGAGCAAACATCATAAAACGGCAACATCTCTCCATAGCAACACGTCCCAGCATGCAGCGGCACAGAGCGTCTGCCAGACAAAAAGCCTGTTTACCTCGGAGGACAATCAAAATAGAAGCAGAACACACCAGAAAATAATATTCTGTAATAATCCGCTGCCAAAATCCAGGGCTGTCAGAAAACATTCACACACAAATCTGAAGAAATATTACACAAATAGGGTAATTAAAGCCCGAAACGCTTTAGAAACGTGTTTTCGATTTTAAATAGTCCACAAAAGAAGGTGGTTTTTGTTTTTTTCCTGTGAGATTTACAGCTTTTACAAGCCTGTTACCCAATCTAGGAATTCCATAATAAAAGTACTACTAACTATAATTTAAAATGTTAGAAGTTATTAAAAAATATTAATATTAGTTCTAAAAAAGTTATTTAATGTTTTATTTTTAGATTGTAAAAAATTTTATTAAATTTTTTTTTGCAACAAAATGAATATTTTTATTTATATAAAGCATTTTACAACATTTTAACAAAGATGCATGCACTAAATACATTTTATTATTTAAACAACAAACTAAAAAATTATTTTAAACACACACACACACACACACACACACACACACACACACACACACAAACTCAAAAGGAAATAAATTACATCCCCCATAAATTCCCATGATGCCTCCAAGTCGACGTCTATTGCGGATCTGAATGAGGACAAGGTTACATTTTATTGTGTTGGTCAACACTCCCAAGGTCGGCTGTAAACAGACACGCTGCTTGTTTGTGCGACCGTATGAGACCTCACGCGCCCGTCGGTTCACACACACACACACACACTCCACAAACTTCCCCTTTTCCTCCCCGAGCGAACCTGCTCTTCCCCACGGGGCGCTCGGGAAGGCGTCCCGACCGAAAGCGGACACCCAGCCGTCATTCTGAAGCTGATTTATCGGTGTCACCGCGGTGACGTCAGGTTTTAGGTTGCTGCCCGTTTACGGCGCGCTCCGGGGAACCAACGCGAGGGGCTTTGGAGAAGCAGAGGAGGTAAAGCGTACGGCGTGCACAGATCAACAAGTTCGACGTCACGCCGGCAGCTGCGGAGACAAGCGAGAACTAGTGCATGAAGACCTAGAGAGATCTGGAGATAAGACAGGCAGCGCGTCTCAAACTCTTTATCACCCAAACCCATCAAGCTGAGCTCAAAGTAACAGCTCTGCAGTCTAACGCACGCCGCCCGGCGGGCACCTGACCGCAGCCGAGAGGGTCAACCGGCTGCAGGAAGTAGAGCAAGCTCGAGAGGCGCCGAGCAGAGCTGGGAAACATTCACTGAACAGCTGAAACTAATGCCTTATTGCTCTTACAAAATTGTGACTGCGTACAGAAAATGTTAAGAAATTAATTTAAATATAAATAACAAAAAAAAAAATTGTAAAAAAAAAATTACAATAAAATTACATTAAAAAAGGGAAAAACTAATAAAACTAAAAACACAAAATATATTTTTTTGTTTTAGGTATATAGTTTAGAACACAACTGTGCCACTGGAGCACTTTAAATAGTGTTATTTATTTATCTATTTAATTTTTTAGATTTTATACATTCCAAAATAAAATAAAAATCTAAAACAAGGAGAACTAAACTTTTTTTAATAAAAATAAGCGGTCCACACTAAAAATTGCGTCAACGTTTTTAAAATGTTTTTGTATTGGTTCATATGAATATATTTTCTTTTATCGGTCATGCCATAAAACTGTATATACACAAACTAAATTAAAAAAATCCCAAATACAGGAGAATAAAATTAAGTGGAAAAAACATAAAACGCTTTTTAACAAAAACACATGAAAAAGTTACTAGCCCAAAGAAAAACTCTATATAAATATTTTTGGCCAATCGTCATCCAGGACGGTTTTATAACCACATCTCCGATGTTTGATTCATTCCATGAAGCTTCTTTAGTTCAAACCAAAGGTCATCTTTCCAAAAGCTCTCAACAGATCTGGGCCAGCCGAGCAGGGCCGTTAGCGAGTTTACATAAGGGCCGAGGGCCACACCAGAGAGACGAGGGGCCCGCTGAAGGGGGGCTGCAGGTTAAAGCCATTCCCCGTCGGCACACATCGGGCCGGATAAAAGAGGGACACTTAAGCTGTAACATGAGCCGCGCTGTCCATGACGTAAGGCGAGCGGGACGGTTAGCGATCACACGCTTGAGCGGATGTGCCAATAGCCTCTTCCACAAACACACGACGGACAATGCAGCTGGAAAGTGACTTCCATAACGGGCCTGGAAACGGGCCACTCCAGGACCAAACGGTCGCGCTCCGGCCTCACTCCAGCTACAAAAACACCACCCCGGCAGCCGCGGGACGATCACAATCAAGCAGACGTCGAGGAGCGAGGAGACGCTTTCTTATTTTTAGCCTCGCATTCCCAAAGGAGAAGCTAATATCGTAACTAGCGCTTGGTTCTTACGCCATGTGTCGGGAAGGTCATGGCCGCTCGGAGAAGCCATCGCTGAAGACGCCAAACTTCACTCGCAAATGGTCTCAACGAAGAAAATTTTTACGAAGTCTAACACTGCGGGTTTTATCGTTTAAATCAAACAAATACCTAAAAAAAAAGAAACCAATGGAAGAAAAACTTTAAAGCGCTAATCCATTCCCTCGTAAAAAATCGTAACGTTTTACGTTGATCTCAGTACATGACGTAACTACAGAAAGAGTTTTAAATAGGGAAAATATCTAAACTCTTCGGCCATTTTTGAGAACGATGCTAACGGTCTAATCAGATTCAATGATCTATGCTAAGCTACGGCTAAAAGTGTTACCGTCAGACCCGGAGAACGGCTGAATGGACTCAAAAACGTTAAAATCCAACCGTTTTTAACGTTAGAGGAGTTGAAAAAAAAAAAAAAAAGTGTTGTGTTCCTTTAATGCAAAAATAAATCCTATAACAATACTACTGTAATGTGTACTAATTGCAGTCAACAACAACAACAAAAAAAACTAACAATTTCAGTAAGTTTTAAAGTTTTAACTATTAATGGGAATGAATGAAAATCAATTAAATTGTTAACAAAACAAAATGTAAACTAAAGGACCAAATAAGATAAATTGTCATAAAATAAAAATCACAAATTAATATATAATGGTCAAGCAGGCACTGATTTCTATTAGTTAAATTTTTTTTAAGTGGAAAAAAAATGGACGAAATTAGCTAAAATGTCATGAAAATATCAAAAAAATATAGGCTTCATTTTCTTGGAAAATAAAAACAAAGAAAGATCGGTCATGCTAAATAGTCATAAAATGCCACAAATATAATTAATAAATACATACGGGTCCTAAAAGAGGCCTAATATTCTTGTTAATTATAACTTTATTACAACGTTTACCATTTTTAAGCGCAGAAGTCGTCGATAATATGTATTAAATTGTCAAAAAAAATGCTTAATTATTGTGTAAAATATACTTTATCGGTTTTTTAAATAAATAGATGCTCTCAATACTGCAACAGAGTGATGAAACAAAATGAAATAGTTTGAAATATTGAAATATTACCAGGAATAAACTCTAGTCCACAGAAGAAGTAAAAAATTAAAAATGGTTTATTCTGACAGGCTTAACGTACAGTAGCATAACTGCAGCACGCCTTATAATACTGTAGTAACCTTATAGTGACCAAAACTCAGCAAACCGGGAGACAAATGCGCTACATTTACACAGCGAAGAACACCAAAGCAAAACTAAAATATTTGTGTTACTAAAACAAGCCTGATTTATTAGTTTATTAGTATTGAAATATGAGCCCGACTGACAGTTGTCACAGTTTCCTGCCTCTGTTTCCAAACACCTCCTTCAGTTTACACAAGCTTTTACAGAGAACGGTCTGTTTCTTCGTGACAGACTGAAATCTCGTCAAGTCGTCCTTCCGCAGAAATCACCGAAATATCCAAATAATTCAAAATCAACCCCAAACCAAATCGCCCCTTCCCAACAAGACACAGAAAACGCATACGACTAGAAGAAGATGCCCTCGGCCTCCTAATTTCCTCCATCGCGCGAACGTGTCGTCAGCAGCGGCGGCTTTTTATTTAGGCTAGCTTTTGGCCAGCAGAAAATGCTTTTAGCCTAAACACAACAGTCTAGGTCTAAAAAAGCCGAAGGATTCGTTCGTCAGGAGGCCGAGCCGCTACAACCAAGAGGGGAGCGGAAAAAAAAAAGCTTTGGGAGCAAGAAACGTACGGCGAAATAACAGGAGCGTCAAATAATCGATAGCTGTGGGGTAACGGCTTCCCCGTTAGCGCTGAGAGAGAGGCTCGAACACGTCTCCTCGTGCTTCTAAAAAGCGGCGGTGAGGCCCGTGGGGGTCATCGAGGACGCGGCATCCGACAGCAGAGCGGGCCGCTCCGGCACCAGATGGGATCTGGCATGCTCACTATTTGGCCGTTTCTTTTCGAACACGAAGCCCGGCCAGAGCCACGTTTCTAACGAGAGCAGCGCTTTCCGCTAACAACCGCCGACAAGGACTCGGAGTCCGTCGGCGAGGTCTAGATCGGGGTTTCTTTTAAACTTCTTCGAGAAAATGTCTAAAATGTGAGAAGCCGAAACGAACGGGCCGCTTTATGAGTCGCCCCGGAGCGTTTCAGAACGCAAAACGTACGTACAAATGCATTTTTTCTACATTATAGTTGTCGCCTCCGGCAATAAATTGAGTGAAAATTACATTCGGACTCCAAAGATTTGAAAAGAGTCCGTAAAGACATCGTAGTTAAAAGACTCAAATAAATGTTTGACACGTGTGGCCTTATGATTGAAGCAATGCAGAAAATGTGGAATCACATTCATACTTGCTGCATAAAGTGAAATGTTATAGAATTTAATAATTCAAACTAATTCGTATTCAAACTAATCCAGAACAATTAAAGCAAATAATTATTTCAACAACAACAACAACAACAACAATAATAATAAAAGTTAAAGACGTACTAAATTGCTTCATATAACAATTATACCATTAGAAATGAATCCATAATTTTATTTAAAATAAAATAAATGTTTGGTAAACTAAAATAATAACTTGATTTGAATAATAAGTTATGCGTTTTGATTCGAATAAAATAAAAATGAAAGGGCAACCCAGAATTTCTTAACGTTTTTTTTTATAATTAATAAATTATTAAACTATTCAAAGTTCTATTACTTTAACCATTCTCTCTAAATATTTATATTTAACTATACCGTTTAATTTTAGCAACCAGGAATTCGGGGGAAAACAAAACAAAAACAGAAAACAAAACAGTCAAAAAAAAATGACTTCATAGTGTCCTAAAAATGCCATTTAATAAATGGTTGTTAACTCTAGTGGTCCTAGTGGTTTCTATTAATGCTTTTTGATCACTAAAATGTAATTTAGTAAATCAAAAAAACATTTCTGGCAGCCCTGGTAACCGCGTGACGTCGTAAAACACGTCTGAGCAATTAGCTGCTGTTAGCATGCTAAACGCTGCGTCTCTTAACTCAAACCTTTGGTAGCAAATCCAAGGCTTTCAACAAATTTTCAAGGCAATTACTGTCAGGCTTTAGAAATATTTCAACGCTTCATCAGGAATGATGGCTTTGCCCGTTGCGTCACATCCAACCATGCGCGTTGCATTAATTAAGCGCGTTGCGCTGCGTTTGAACGCGCAAACCTGTTTGGCGTCAGTCGCCCAAAAGAGACGCGCGTCTCTACAAGCTGCTGCGCGTTAACCTCTTACCGGGGACAAATGCAACTCGTGCTATAAAAGGCGTAGCTGTGCGTCGCGGAGCGAGGGAGTACGGAGGATTATCGCGATGTTTTGCTACGTCACAAAGCTAAGCTCCTCGCCCGCGCGACCCTATCAGCGCGGAGAGCAAAGCAGCCGCGGAGAGACAAAAGCCGATATTGACGGGTCCCTCGGGCTGAGAGCGTGTTTGGGTGAGAGCAGCGCCAGATGAATACGGCCATTGCAGTGGCGCCCCTCCCCTGGAAGCGGTCCACGCAGCCACCGCAGGGAGAGGAGCGGCCCGCCGGCTGCAGGGGAACGCAGGTCACTTTAATGGGCTGCTTGTCTGTTCTGGAGACCACCGGCTCGGACTGACTGCTGCCGGGTAAAGACCACGTCTACCCATAAACCCACACGCTCTGTCGGGCTCCGTGGCTCGTCGCGAAGCGCGCGCGCGTTTATCAGGGGGGCGAGCGAGGACTCCAGTGAAGCCCCGAGTCGGACGAAACAACGTTTGAAGATAAAAAGGATTCAGCAGAGCATGGGCAAACTTGAACGGAATAGAAGTTACACGAGACAAACAAGACCAAAAGGAACTAAACGGATTAAATAAAAGAAACTAGGAGGGGAGTGACTAAAAGATTTGGGGGGGAAGTCAAGAGAATCATACAGAACCAAAGAAATGTTAAAGATTTGGATTATAAAACACACACACACACACACACACACACACACTTAGAACCAAACGCAAAAGGAAGTGAACCAAACAGAAACAGACAGACACAATAAAGTAGAAAAACAGAACCAAATGGAATAAAATAAGCAGAATCCAACAGGCGCAAACAGAACCTGAAAGAACCAAATAAAATTGTTTCCAAAATATATCCAAGTAAATGAACCGAATAAAGAGCCATATTTGAATCATTGTATACAGACTTAACTAACAGGACCGACTAGAGCAAAGCCAATGGAAAGAAGAAAGAAAACAGAACAGAAATAAAGACAAAATAGAACAAAAAAGACATTGGAAGAACAGAATCTAAGGAATGAGAATGAACCGAATAGAAACGGAACGGAACGTAAACTTTAAAAAAAAAAATTGCCTGAAAATAAATTGATTCAAACAAATAGATCCAAACAGAAACCAACTGAATAAAATCAGGTAGAACCAAACAGAACCGGAAAGTACTTTCAATAAACAAATTTAGAACTGAACAGAACAGAATAATAATGGAAATAAATCAAATTGAGAAAAGAAATGAAAGAATAGAATCCAATAGACAAATAGAACTGAACCGAACTGAACCAAAAGACCTGCCTTGCATTAAATAGAAATTTAAAATAAATCAATTTAAATAAAATTAAAATAAATGGAGTCAAACAGAACAAAACGTATATTATAGAGCCCCCCAAAAAAACACAACAACAACATTTTATCAATTTAAAATAAATAGAAAGAAACAGCTGGTCTCAAGTGTAAATGTCAAATGTTATTTATTTTGTGGCATAATCCCCGAGCACCAACCTCTCCACTGAAGACTGTTTCACAGCATAGAGGAGCCCCTTCATCAACAACATTCAATATTCATGCGTTTGTGAATATCTGAGCACGTACCTGCAGCATCACACAGCACTGAAATATCAATTCATTACACCACGTCTAGCAGCTCGGCTAATATTTCCACTATTTGTTTTTCCGTTAGACTGCCCTGGACGCTAAACGGTTTTCGATTTTCAAAACGCACGAGAGCACGTTGGTTTTTCCATTCTGGCTATCCTCAACCCGAGCAAGGTGGGACACGTACAGAACCTGAAAACGCACGAAAAATCGACACGAATGAAATGAATTTGGATTTATTTACCAACAAAGTAGCATCCGCTGCACACAAAGCGGCCAATTTGTAGAACGGCTAAAAAAAAAAAAAATGGCCGCTTCGTACGCGACGCCGACTTCGAAGCATCTTCTACGTACGCCACGGCGAACGAAAAGGGAGAAAGGGGCTAAGCAAAGCAAATAAATAAAGCTGGGTTGAGTGTGCTTTACTTTATTAACAATAGATACTCTGTTTCCTTCGCCGCTGTAGTAAACCGCGGTTAATTTCTCGCCCTGGTTGGCTGCCAAGTGCAGTATGAGCCGTCGCCTCGGCGCTTGGCTCGCGCTAGTGTTTGGACACATTTCTGAAGTTTTCCTCTCACGTTGAAGCATCCGACACAATGAAGGACTAAAACATTGGGGGTAAAGACGCACTAAAATGACGCACTGCGAATGGCGAACAGGTGATGAGCGGCTGAATGTAAAAATACAAACTTTACGAAATTTAACTATGGCTTTACTACAAATACAACAAACAAAAAGACAGCTGAACGAGAGCTAAACCACGGTTTTGCTACGCTAACTGATACGATAATCAATTAATGCATTTACACTAACCACAATGGTTCGCGCCAAAAATCCGCGATTACTAAATTTTTACTAAAAAATTAAACCGGTCATTTTTTTGCATCTTTTTGGTTTTTAAATGGTGGATTAACAAACGTTGATGTATTTTAGATGTCTTCGATACAAGACTTTATTTTTAAGAAACTTTTCCAATTTCTGTTCAAACCTTCGCACATTGTAAAAACATTTTCGAATTGATTTTTTTTTTTATTCAAATGTGAATGAAGCCATTATTAGAGTACACTTTCAGTTTTTCTACTTCAAAATTTCATTTAAAAGTAATTAAAAGTAAGTAATTAAAAGTTTCATTTAAAAGTAATGTTTATTGGTAATTATGTGCCAATTTTACTGGCAATTTTAAATCTAATATTTTTTAATCTACCAATTTATAACAAAATTTGAAAAAGTAAAAAAAAAAAAATCAGTTTTTAATTGGCTAAAAATTATATTGAATAAATGATTTGTGCTTGTAAATATTATTTTTAAGAATTTGATGACAACAAAGGTTATCTCACCATTAGAGGAAATTATGACGCACGATTAAAAAAATAAATAAATAAAAATACTGGTCAAAAACCATAAAACTTAATTATACTGTATCATGGTTTCCGAGGGAAAAATAAGCAGCACAACTATTTTCTTTAAAATAGATTATAATAAATAATAATAAATGTTTCAAAAGCAGCAAATCATCATATTTAAAACGATTTCTGAAAAATCAGGTGACACTAAAGCCTGAACAAATGATGCTGAACTTTCAGCTTCGCACCGCAAATCGCGTTTTAAAATGCATTCGATTACAAAAGAATTCATTTAAACATATTTGCATATTTCGCAATGCTGCTCTTTTACTGTATTTCAGCTCTTACAAAAATATTTTCAGACATTTGACCGTTCAATTTTGAAACGGTCGTCTCAATGCAATCAAAAACCGAGCTTGCCAAAGCCAGTTCACCGACCAAACGTTATTTATGCATAACTGGGCTGGTGGAAAACAAGCAGCCGTTGTAGGTGAATGAGTTTGTGTTCACACTTACAAACGGTCCAGGGCCGGATTATTGTAGCCGCTCATTGTTTGTACGTGTTATCCAGGCAGGACAGCTGCAAATACGTGTTGTATGAGGGGAAAAACAAAACGGTGAATGACAGTGAACTCTCTCACCTCCCTTTAAATGAGAAAAACTCCGGGACGACGTGCCGCCTGACAGCAGCGCTCGGGCACCGGGCCATAAACTCACAAAGACGGCCTTGGCTGGGGAACGCGGCCCAGCGACGGGAATGTTCACTTTTTGTAAAGTGCTCTACGGAATTAGAGGCAGAACAGGACTAAAAACAAAAGCAGATAGCCTTTGATTTCTCGTTTCGCGCCTGTACGAGGAAAATAAAAACAGGTGGGGGCATGCAAGACGTCATTGAAGGGAAAATTAAACGGTCGCAAACTTTTCCGTAAGACGCCGTATTTCTACGAAGACGCAGAGACGCGAGGAACTCTTAAGACGAACTATGACTTTTAACTTTTGGTTTGTTGCGCATACAGTTGACGCAATTAGGCATATTTAACAAGCGCATGGTTATAAATCCAAATTGAGAAATTTCTGAATTTAGACAGCTTTTTTTGCTCACACTAGAAAAAAATAACCAAAAAACGGAGGGTTTTCTCAAGGACAACCGGATCAAAGAAAGCCCGAAAGCTTCATGTTCGTAATAAACATCCATCATTAATACATTTTTAACTTTAAACTGCTGCTTCTGGCCAAAATAGGAGTCCATGATCCATAACGCTCACTAAAAAAAAACATTTTTTAAACCGTTTTGAAGCATTTTGTAAACGGTGATTGATCTGCGCATATTTCTCTCCTGATTCAGACGAGAATTTTTCCACATTGCAAGACGTCAACTGGAATCATGTGGACTACGGTCTCATTCTGACGGCACCCATTCACTTCAACGGACCCATTGGCGAGCAACTGATCCGATGCTACATTTTCCACATCCGTTCCCATGAAGGAATCAACCTCATCCGCAGCTTGAACAGCCCGAGGGCGAGTACATTTTCAGCGAATGTTTATTTTGGTGAACTATTCCCCTAAAGCTCGTTTTCGTTCATTGCTTCAGAACGTTTTCCTCTCGAGCTATCTGATAGCATTTGCTTGCCGCGCGCGAAGCGAGAAAATCCTAATTTCATTTACCCGCAAAAGTAAAACAAATTAACGTCACCCCCTTAACCTTGTTGAAAGGTTTACTGGCAGAATAAAGATGAGTATCGCTCACATTTACGGCTCTGTAATTGAGGGAACAGCCGCGCGTTTCACCGCACGCGTCGAGATACGCCGTTCAGTGCAGAAAAAGGAGCCTGTCTTCACCTATTAAATTATTTCATACAATACTTCCTCTGAAAACAGCACTAACCACTGAAGAAAAACAAGGTTTCTGCACCTCAACTTTCAAAATACATCATTTAGCTTCGATATTTAACTCATTTCAGTTCCTGTATTACCGTTTAAAAGACATTATTAAATTAATATTGGCTTTCATTTCCTAAAAGAAGGGTTAAACTTTCTGAAAAATGTTTCTCCATCTTACCAATGGAGTGAATGGGTGCCGTCAGTGAACAACCAAGTTTTATGAAACGCAACAACGGAAAGCTGCGGCAAAACCCCCACAGATTTCTGATTTCTCCCTTAAAAAGCAAGGTCGAAAGAACCCGCTCCCAGCCATACGACGACTCTCGAAATACACGCAAGCCGTCAGGTAGTGTAACCGAGCTGCCAAAATTCTCCAAAGCCCACAAATGCTGGAGACGAGCTGTCTTTCCACCCCTCTCGTACGCGCTGAAAGGGCCCCAACTCAGCGCTCGATGATCCCCGCATTACTAGCGTGGTTTGACAGAGACATTATGGCATGAGATCACTGACGGATAAAGCCGGACGGGTGCAAACGGCAACCGGCTCATCAGATTTTTCAGGCACGTCGTAAGAGGCATCGACCTCGTTTGTGGCCCACGACCCAACATGGAGAACGGCGTCAATAAAAGAAACAAGCCGCCGTGAATCTTTAGTCAATGAATATCGAGCAGAGGCGGGACTGTGTTAAGAGTGACCGCGTCCGTCCAATACGTCAAAGAGTTAAAACTGATGTATGCATAATAAGATCGCAAACAGAAAGAGTGGATTCAAATCTGCATCATGAAACCATTTTCCTTGATTTCTCACCAACTTAAGGCTTAAAAATGATACCTTTTGCAAAAACAATGTTGCAATTGCTGTTTCTCTTTCATTAAACAACTGGGTTAAGCACTAATTTTCAATGTAAAAAAAAGCAGCATCTGTGTATTATTTTTATATTAAATGACTCCATTGAATTTTAATAATGCTACAAAATATAATGCATAAATCTTTTATATGAACATACATATATGACAAATATTTGAAGTATATTTTAACAATTTAGTAGTTTGTTAACACATCACTGGTCTTACTATGTTCAAATCATCAATTTATATTATATTAAACGATGTTTACTTTCATATTCGGCCATCAAAACATAACTTTCCGCGTCTGAACTCATTTCCGCTGGCAACCAATGTAAAAAAAATCGTTCGTCTTAAGTTAAAATTAATGCATTTAATGATTTTTTTTTGTCTCTTGAACGACAAATCGTTTTTGAAATGGGACCCTCCGAGAAAATGGCCACACACCACTGAACGGAAGCCAGCAAAAATGCTCCGGTTTCCCGGGAAAAGCCCACCCTGGAGATTCGGAGAGCTGAACATAGAGCTCACATGCTACATGGCAAATGTTCAGATACATGACCTGGAAGACAAGAGGTCAGCAGGCAGCAGACGCCGAAATGAGTCCCGAAACCCTCAACGGCAAGAGCACCTACAGGGTGGGCCACTTCAAAGACATTCCACGCGCTAGGAATTCTGGGAGACATACCAAGGCAAACTACAGAGTGTCAGAAGATCCCAAACAGGTCCACGGAGTCAGGGAGGCCAGCGCGGTAATGTTAAAGCTACTCCAGCATATTTTGACGTCCCAATATTTGAGAGCACAAACATAGATTCATTCCAAACATTAAAAAAAAAAAAAAAAAAAAAGATGAACTCATATTTGGAACCAATCTTGGGAAAGCTTTTATGAGAAAGCACTGCTCGTTTCGCCAAGTTTTTTTTTTAATTTTTACTTAAAACGTTGCATGAGCGTTCGTCAAGTTTCTGATAGTGAAATCACACCACCTGCGAACGCCTCGCGTTTTCCCGATCTGCATTTCAAACGGCTCGCTGGGACGCAACGGTTACCTATAATAAGGAAGATCTAATTATCTCCAGACCATTATTTATAACACCGTGTTGCTATTGCGAGCGTCGGTCCAGCGCTTTCTTGAGAAGGGAGCTCTAAAAAAACATTAACGGCCCACTATTCTAAGTGTGCCCATAAAAGTGCCTATCCTAAAATTAAAATGATGTTCAGAAATGGAAAGGGTGAAGGGGTTTAGATACAGTAGCTATAAATTTCACGGCAATAAAAGATCTGAACGTGTGCTAATGCTTCTCCATTTAACATGTAATGAATGAATATAATGAATGAATAAACCTAAGCACAAACCTGGAAGCATTCAATTTAGACACTATACACACACAAAAACATACATATGTACACATTATATATACATACACATATATATGTATATGTATGTATATATATATATGTGTATATATATATATATACACACACACACATATATATACATATATATATATATATATATATATATATATATATATATATATATATATATATATATATATATATAAATAATGCATTTTACCTTAATAATACCTTTTATCATTTGTGTAGCCACAATTTTATTACAAATACCATGATTAAACCATGATTAGTGCAACAAAACACTGGTTAATCTGTGGTCACCATGGTTTAATTACAGTAACCATGTCTTTTTGGTTAAACCACGCTTAATTTTCTTGAACACTTTATTATAAAACGCTACACAAACGCCTAGCTTCGAGTATCTTAACTGCACGCGCAACATTTGGGAATTCCATAATTGATATGGCACCGAAGTCGACCCGAATACAGAAAGAGACCTAATGTAGGCTAATCCCACACTTATGGGATCCGGGAATCTTCTTAGGGCCTCGACTTGTTTACAAGCTTCCAGATCGAACGTGAGGAACGTGCGCGTGCGCCACCGCGACCGGAATCCGAGAGTGAGTGCGTGCGTGCGTGCGCGCTCGCGAATCCCGCCGAGTCCGGTCACGCGCGCTAATCTGGCCTAGAACGCCAGGCCCGAGGAACGGCCCATTTCGACACGAAGCGGGGGGGGACGACGACACGCGAAAACACGCATTTAACTGCAAAACGGCACGCTTTCGTTCCGGCAGATAACCTAAACGGGAGCTTCCCGGCACGCGGGACGCGCAAAAACGCTTCCGATCGATCACACGTCAACAGACGCGCCATTTTAAAACGGTTAAAAGCGCGACGCATCCCTCGCCAACACATGTCGGAGCAGCCCGAAGTCTACATAGAGTGAATTCCACAAGTCCCTTCAGTTGTAAACTATAACAGTGCGCACAAATAGCACAACAACGCGTCGGTAATTCGTGAATTAAAGCACTAAAGAGAGTGTCACCACTTACTTTCTCCACGTAGCGATCCGCAGAAACACGAGATGTAGGCGAAAGTGACCAAAACAACCACAGATGTGTCCAGCCGCATTATGCTCCGCGACACGTTTTAGTTTTCTTGGGAAATTAAATCCACCTCTGGTGCGTCCAAATAAAAAAAACGGCCGTGGAGCGAGGGGACAAAAACAAAACCTTAATTATCTTATATCCAGGCCCAAAAAAAAGTCAGGGACGACTTAAACGAGACCCCCCAAGAAGGGGACCCAGGGGTCCGGCGTGCTTCGGTCGAAGATAACGTTCAGTTTAAGTAGTCGTCGCCTGCACAGCACGAGCGTTAAATAACATGATCTTGCACCCTCGTGAAAAATAAGTGGACGAGCATCATTTTGAACGGTTTCTCGGATTCATCTTTGCGTTCAGTAGATCAAGCATGAAAAACGTCCATGCATTTCTTCCACGGAATCAATCCCACACTTCTAGGAATGAGGTACCCTTAAGGGTACAGCGCATCGCAACTTTTTCATACCCCCGTTTTGGGCTCGAAAAACGTGTTAGGAAAATAACAGCACGCAGTAAAAAAAAATATCCCGAATGCTTACAACGAACGCTTCCCAACAGTCGAAAAAATCTTTTTAACGCCTCTTTAAGGAAGAAGCAAAACAATTAAATAAATAGGCGTTATTCCACAGGTCGTTTCACGCACTGCCAAATGTTCCTGTAAAAAACGGGCATCTCCTCATCTCCGCACGCACACGCACCAAAAAATAATTTTTTGCTCCTCTACTGACCAAAAAAAATCCACCGTGCCCTGGTATCAAACATCCGCACGCGTCTGGGTAAACACAAAGCGTCCAGAGCCCAATAAAAAACCTGGATGTTCCCCTAAAAGCCTTCGCTTCCAGCACAATGCTCCAGAAGTGTGTGAGCGTGCGCGCGTCGCGGCCGCGTCGCGTTTTAATCTTCCACGTTAATCAACAAGAGCGGCGTCCAACGCGTGTCCGGCCTGACCACGAAACCGCCCGGATCCGTCCGCGAGACCCCGGCGCGCGGCTTCGACGAACTCGTCGGCGTGGGAACGGGCTGAAAGTGGGGAAAAAAAACTTCTCTCGTGTTGTCGGCGGTATGGTTTTCCCCCTCTCGTCTCTCCCTGTGTACCTCCACCAGTAAACAAGTACTGCCAGTCAGCTGGGGCAGAGCGGCGGCGCGCCGCAAAACGCGGAGCGGGGCCGCGGAGCGGAGTCCGGCGCGGAGCGAGCGACGCCCACATAAAGAGACAGCGCTCGGGGGCGTCGAGTGTAACCGCGCCGTTTCGCTGCACTCAAGGGTTAACGTCAAAACTCGGGGGGATCTCGGGGGTTGGAGTCTGAACCCGTCCAATAATTGACTTGTGCAATTTTCAACTGTATTTAATGGTGAATATCCGGTGTTTTTCTTTCATTACGCGAGCTTAATTATTAAACATTAGATAAAATATATAGTTGTTTCTCTTGTCCTTATTAGTCACTATTAGTCTGCTAAGTGACTATTTATTATTAGTTGATCAAAAGTATTTTACAAGATTTGCTTTAACATATAGCACATTCTATTCTATTCTATTCTATTCTATTCTATTCTATTATTAGTATTTAGGAATTTAATCCCATGCCATAATTAATCATGTTAATGTAATTATGAATTAAAAGATATGCTATTTAATGGTAGCTGATGAATGACATGGACACCTTTTAATAAACTTTTGCTTTTAAAAGTACATTTATTATATTATATTAATAATATATGCATTTAAGACATTATATCCGTTTTCATGCTCAGAATCTGAATCCATGCAATATTTGACTTATTATTGCGTAAAAACGATAATTTTTTATGTAAATGTATGTCATTTACTTTGTGCTTTTAATCAGTTGACAAATAAAACTTCTAAAGATGTCTGATTTAAATATATATATATATATATATATATAACTATATTTATATATATATATATTATAACTATAATATTTTATATTTAAAGTCATTAAAACTAGTATTTTATCATTTGAGAATTTGTAATATTTAATGCAACTAGAATTTGTAATTAATAATAATAATAATAATAATAATAATAATAACAACTGTAATTTAAATGGAAAATATGCATTTATTATTATTATTTATTTTTATTACTGAAATATATGTATACATACACACATGTAATTTTTTTTTTTTGAACAACCACAACAACAACAAAAAAAAGGTATACTCTTATACAAATAATCCCTTCCCAGCCCAACTTATTATAAAGAAAATAGAAAATTCTGTATGCATTTATTTTTTTGCAGACCGATAACACAGACGACCTTTTAAATATGTATCGTTTCAAAAAGCACATTAGTATACTACATTGCTTGCATTATTCTAAAAATGTCTTCGTGGTATGATGGCGATTTGTCTTAAACGTGAATTGCTTGCACAGGTGATGATCACTAACGTACTAACAAGTGTGCACTGAAGTCGGTGATCTGCCATTGATCCCCACCGAAGTCTCTTTAAAACACAACCGTGATGTAATTGGACGGTTTAATCGGTGAAAGCACGCAGGAGCGGGACATCTCGCCCGCTTTAAAGCTGTGATTAATCTATCTGTTATACAAGAGCTCATACACAGACACAGCGTCAGTAATCCAAAATGATTTCTGTGATCAGATTACCCTCTTTTATCAAGCCAGCCACGTACGCACCTGCTGAACGCACGTGTCACTTCCTGTGCGAAATGTAAATGCATTTAAATAAATGTGTGTGCGTGTAGATAAGGTGAGGAGGAAAACCGCTATTGATTTACACGACCACACCTGCGCAGGGACATTTAAGCCCTAATTTAACCGAAGGAAACGCACGCGAGCAAATGTCAGACGGCTATTAATAAACGTTGATGGAGCAAATATCGATTTGCCATTTCATCACTAACACCCCTTTGTCAATAAGCAGAGATTTCCGCCGGTGGGGTATTGACTTAGTATTAGAAGAATGAACGGATCCGGTGTCCACTTGCTACAGCGAGGTCTGTTTGGACGCTCCCGGTGAAGTGCATCTAAAAAACGCGTCGAGTTATGAACGCATCGAGCCGATTATTCTTTTTATCGATTCTTGGCTTTGATGAACCGCCTTAAAGGAAGGATTCGCCCAAAGCTAAAGGGAAATGTACGCCTCCTCTGGCCGTTCAAGACGAGAGGAGAACAGATGTGGAGAAATTTAGCACTATATCAGCTCTTCACCAATGGATTCATTGCAGCGGATGGGTGCCGTCGGAATGAGAGCCCGAACAGCTGATAAAAACATCACAACGATCCATAATTAATCCACACCACTCCAGTGCATCAATTAATGTCTAGTCAAGTAATACGTAATACTTGCCTAAAATATGAACCCCATAAACCATAATACTGCTTCCTCCAGTAATCTCCTTTCGTCCTGTAACATCAAAATCCATTGACATACTGGCTTATGAGCTTTTTTGGTGCGTATTTCTTCTCCCCTGATTTTTTTAACTTGTTCAGAAAGCAATATTACGGATGGAGGTCCTGCGTTTTAGCTGGAAGCAACGTTTGAAGTTTTAAGCATCTCGATGACGGATTTGTTACAACAACGCAGCTTGTCGCTTCGCAAGATGTTAACCTATTTATCGCGGGTTATCGTGATGTTTTTATCAGCCGGTTGGACCTCCTTGTGACGGCACCCGTCCACTGGCGATATAATGCCGAACGCATCCAGATCAGATCTGTCGTTTTCGTTCGGGTGAACTGCTCCTACAAGACGGCCTCCGATCTGTTTCGCGGTCTACGTGGGAACAACAAAGATGTTTGAACACATTTAGAAGCCGTGATGATTTTAAAAGATTAGCAAGCAGCTGTTGCCAATATAGAAACACAGCTGCTGTTTTTTCGTGGCTTGATTCGCGAGGAGCCGCGTATATGAATACAAACACGTCGGCAGCACGTGCCAGCAACTCATTTCAGTTTTCTCGATCTATCTAGCCCGACTCCGCTCGGCCACCTGAAGACGCCAGGGAGGGAAGGCTGAGAAACCAGGTAACCCAACGGCTTCCTGGACGACTTCCTGCGTGTTGCTCGCCATTAGCGTTTACGGGAGGGCAGATCCCCCACACCACCCGTCCTGGAGGACCGACGGCGTAATTATACTGGCTCCTTCTGCGAGGAGCCGCCGAGGATCAAAGCAGAAGAGCGTTTCCCACACTGCTCTTCCTGCCGGGGCATGTCGCGACAGCTTTGTTTAAAACAAGCCCTCCGCCGAACACCACAGCGCTGTCTTTACTCATTCGCCGACTTCACATGAAAAAAAAATGTCTCGACTCACAAGTAGTACGTGACTCACAAGCAGGCCAAAAATCATGCAGGGTTGCGAAACACCCGCACGAACTCGTCCGTTTCCATTCGTCGGACACATCCGACCTTCGCTTTTTGTTTTTTCAAACCTTTGACGTTAGAATCGACCTTGAGAAGATAGAAGCCGGCAGGTTCTCAATCATGACCGCCGGTTGTTTTTTTGTGTGTTAATCAAGCAAAAGCTTTTCCAGTTTGGGGTTAAAGATCTCCTGAGAAGGCGGGTTTATTGTGTCTTAATCTCGGTGAACTCGAGCGGTTTCCAGGAACTCTGGCGCACCTGCTGGGTTCCCCGGGGTCGAGCGGAGGCCCGCGGCCGGGTGGAGGTGTCGCTTCAATCCCTTCACCCCGGCTAACCTGCCACCTTCCAGCCGGATCACAGCTCTCCCGGTCGGCGACCGCGAAATTAAAACCCACAGCTGCTTTATCTGCTCGCTTTACTTCAAAGGTGGGTCGACCTGGTTTGGAAAATTAGGCCTTTGGGTCCGCGGGAGTCTTGTGTCGGAGCAACCATGATTTATGGTGCATTAGGGGGACCGCTAAGCTAACAGCGACAGGGGTCATAAAGAACATTATTCCAAAGTACATAAATTTCCACGTGCATCAGCATTTTTTCCGAACATAAAATATTTAGTGAACGACGTAACGTCGCCTCATGAAGCGCAGTTGGGTCGTTCCCACCACGCGAACGCTTCTCAGGTCAGGTTCTTGAGGGCACGAGATACAGCGCGTTCACCCGGGGGGTTCCTGCACATTATCCTTTTCCAAAAACCTAGCGTTTCCACGGAAAACGGAAAAAGCGCAGACTCGAATTTCCAACCCTCTCAGTCAATTTTCAATCCGTGTTGGGCATCAGTGGGTCATGGAGCATTTTCAGCTTTATATGGGGTATATAGTAGTCGTCTGTAAACATTTTTATTTCGTCATCGGTTTTCTCGAAGAGACAACAGAGTACCCGAAATAATAATAAAGTTCTAGCTTCATATAACCTGCTTCCTTTCCTATTCGTACCCGCTCAAAATGGAGCTTTTCTTATGGTAGCGCCTCTAATGTCAAGGCCTCTGTTATGGTGAAGAAATAGTGACACAAAATGGGTTGATGGCATACAATTTGCCAAATTCAAGGGTCTATAAAATTTGGCTCTCACTGGGGCAGTGCGCCATATTTCAAGGCCTGAGGTCTCTTTAATGTCTCTTTAAGTCTGCGTCAACTGAGAAACCACACAATAAATGATGGCACAGGTAGCTCAACGCGCATCGTCCTATATGCTAGGTGTAATAGGTTCTTGCGCGTGCGTAGTCTGCATTTAATTTGTGAACCTTTGCAAAGGTCCTCGAGGTTATGTTTTACTCCGCTAAGAAAAACACTGAGTAGAAACCCAAAATGCTTATAACCTACATTTTGGAAAAGTGCACCATGAATTCATTCGGTCACATAGGACCACCACCACTGTAACGAATCACTAAAGAGCTGCCGCGAAACCTCCCTTCTTTCATTTAAAAAATAAACTAAATCTGTAAACGCAAATATTTTTATTCCATACTTTTCAAAAAAAAAAAACTAATTCCATATAGGAACCCCGTTTACCACATTGGGGCCTGACCACAATGCTATTAAGCAAACGAAAAGGCCAAAGAAATAATGAATTTTTATAACGAGCAAACTGTCAAAATTTTAGAAAGTAGAATTTTGAGTTTATATCTTGCAAAATCCTGAGATTTCATGATGGAATCGCTCAAAAATGACAGATTCTAATTCTAAAATTCTAAATTCTTTCTCGGAAATTTGAGTTTTTAATCCCAACATGTTTAAAAGGTTCAAAAAAAATTCGAATTTTGAAATGCAAACATAATTTAGAGAACACGTTCTAAATGTGAGATGACTGCTCAACTTATTTATGAAAAAGATTACAATAAAACAGACGCGTGTAGGCGGATTGCAAATAATTTTATTAAAATAACACTTTTTTTTTTTTTCTTAAGGTAACTTCGAACAGACCTGATAGAAAACAAGGACTAGCCAATGAGCGTCTGCGTTCACGTGAATGGATTACACAGGCGAAAATAATCACACGGAGAAACAACCGATCATCGACGGAGCGCTTCAGACGAACATTAAGATCCACCGATAGAACCGCAGGGGAACAAACCACGTAATACTCTGTCCACGTGCTGTATAGGGAACGTTAGCAGCTAGATTTGAGCCATTCACTCTCCGGGTGGAGAAGAAGACGGCAGCCATCTGTGCTTCCGACGGCAAAAATGCTTCCTGCTGTTTGCCAGAGCATTTCCTGATCGACGCGGCGAGTCTGGACAAGCCGACCGGACCTTAAAACAGCTCGGCCCGTACGTGAGAAAGTGAAAAAGAAAGCCCGATGAAGCCGGATGGAATGGAACTGTCTCAAAACGCTCGTATATAGTGTCAAAATATAGCTAGATTACACGAAACTGTTGGAAATGAAAAGACTTCGGGGGGGAAAACTGACCGCATCTTTAAAAAGACAAGTCAGAGTTAGTATTTATAACATCTGTGGTCAGATTAAGCGTTTAATTGACCGAGTTTGTAGTTATCAAACACTTACCGCTGATTTTCCGGAAAAAAAACGTTTTGGCGTCGACAACAGCGTCCATTTCGGCGGGAATGAAAGCTGACTGAATGATTTGAGGCCGTCGAGCAGAGGACCGCTTATAGCTAGCGTCTTAACGGATAAAT
This sequence comes from Puntigrus tetrazona, assembly GCF_018831695.1. NCBI lineage: Eukaryota > Metazoa > Chordata > Actinopteri > Cypriniformes > Cyprinidae > Puntigrus > Puntigrus tetrazona. Next base: position 5,990,281 of record NC_056720.1, read on the forward strand.
CAATCCTAGCGGTTCTAACATCATCGGAGTCGCGGGAACAGTCTTATGAAGAGGATCATGCTGATGAACGTGAAGGAGACCACGATCAGCATCAGCCACAGGAACCAGTTGACGGACTTCTTGGCGTGCTGCTCCAGACGCTCCGATTCAGTCTTCAGTTTCTCGAAGTTCATGTCGGCCTGACGCATAGACTGAGTGAGAGTCTGAGGAGGAGGAGGAGGAGGAAGAGCGTTCACGGTCATTCAGTTGAACACAGTTATTCAGAGCGTGGCCAGAGGGTTGAGTTCTAATTTGGTAAAAAGGCCATTCAAAAAATAAATAAATAAAAGTTCATATACTGCTTCGTAAAGCCATATTTAGGTTTGAAAAAAATTATAAATCGTGAACACTAACGTGCTGCTGCCCTCTCGTGGTCACAAACAGAATAAATCACAAGTTCATTATAATAAACCACTTTTTTTTAAGCCCCCACTTTTAAAATTATTATTGTGCTGACTTTCAGTCAAAAAAACAAAAAAACAACGATAACATTTTCATTATTATATTGAATATGCTGATTAAAAAGACATGAAGCAGGTACAAATAAAATATTTATTAAATATTTTATATTATTAATATTTTATTAAAATATTAATACAAAGTCAATATTTATGTTGTTAATTTAAGTAGCCTCTTTTAACTTAAAATTATTATTACCAACTATGTTTGATTGTTTTGAGCTGGCGATAATTAATTTGAGGCAGGGAGCGAAATCCTATATTACTTTAATATAAGCATGTAAAAATAAATAATTATAATCGTAATAACAATGGTCATAATAAATATCTAATAATATTAATAGAATATATTAAATCTAATCATAAGCAGCAACAACGTAATAATAATTTATTATTCTTATTATAAATGTTAAAAAAGCAGTACTGTCGGTAGCCCCGCCCCTCCTCTACACTGATTGGTTGGCCGATACGAAAGTGGCCAAATTTACATATTCTTCAGCTCCCAGTGCAGACGGAGGACGACGTTACGGTCTTAAACGCCGAATTAAGCACAGCCGCGCAGAGAGGAAGACACCTGACCTGGTTGTCCTGCTTAATGATGTTCTGGGCCGCGAGCGTGTTGTTCTTCAGGTTGCGAGCGAGATTCAGCATGTCATCGGCCAGCTTCTCCTGCAGGTTGTGATGATGCTGTAGGATCGAGTCCAGCTCCGCCGCCGACTGCCGCTCGTCTACAGGAATGCTCCTGAACGGGAAAAAAACAGCAGAAGCATCCGAACGCCGCAGACACCAGTGACACAAAAAAATAAATAAATCAATGAGACGGTGGCACCTACTTTCTGTGTCTGAGGTCCGTATCCAGCGAGCCTAACCACGGAGAACACAGGTGAACACAGGTGCATTTCCATTTCTCAAAACGCAGCATTCGAATCGAAATAGAACAGGAAGCTTACCAGAACGTGACGCGGCCTGGTGGGGAAAAACAAAAACAAAGGCTCAGTGAAAGAGTCCGTAAAAATGTTTTTGAAGATGCTAAGATCTGAAACATAAAAAGCAGATAAGTAGGAGGGGGACGGAGCCGTACGGTGCTCATCAGCTCCTTCCTCATTTCTCCAGCACACCGCGCTTTGCTCTGAATGTGCACCGTCTTGCTGGTCGGCGTTCTCTCGCTGGACATCGTGGGCGTCCGTCCGGGAGCCAGAAACTGATTGGCTAAAGACTTCTCCGCGGGGACGGCTAGAAACAAACAAACACAAAGCGTTTCAGGTCACGGGCACGGAAGGACGAGCCGCTTCACCGCCGCCGAGCAAGTGCTGACCAGTTTGTCCGCCTCCAGGAGACCCTTGAGGAAGTCCACCTTGCGGTTGTAGTCTGTCAGCATTTCTGGTGTGGGTTTGCTGAGGGATAAATCAGATGTGCATCACAACTCATCAATAAGTTCACGTCAGAGATGCAGGAGAAACACTACTAGCGGTTTCTTTTGATCTTGACGCCAATATGGCGTTAGTATATCTAATATCCGATTTATTATTGAGCGTAATCTTATATATACTTACCTGGGACTCTTTTTAAGGGCAACAAGCATCTCCTCGAGAGCGCCGACGTACTTGAAAAGGCAAAAGTAAATTAATAAATAGGCTAAAAATGATACTACATTGAAAAACGAGCGAATAAGACATTAACCAATTGATCCTAGCGCATTATTATGCACGCGTTTTGTGTTTTTGACACGTATTTCACATAGAAGTGACGTCGGCGATATCGCTTCGTCGTTGCATCGCGCAGAAAACACAGCATTTACTTCAAAAGCGCATTGACGCGTCGCGGATTACCTTCTCCAGCCTCCATTCCGTCTCGTTTCTCTTCTCCGAAGCCAGAGATTCGCAGCGCGACAGCAACCGGATGAAATTGATCTCGAGCCTGGACGTGGCCATGTTTGACGCTCGAAGCGGAAGCGGAAGCCGCGCGCGGAGGAGGGCAAAAGAAGAGTCCCCTCGCCGGGCGCGCGGGGGGCGGTTGCCGACGAGAGCGCGAAAGAAAATTTAAAAACAAACAAAACGCGCGCGCTTTTAATTTACGTTAAAAGCCATAACTTAAGCGTAGGTGGTGCAATCTCGCAATAAATGTCCCCTTTGATGGTGTAATATCTCATCCCTTGCAAAAGTTAACCGTGGTTTTACTTCAAATAAAACAAAAAAAACATGGTAACCACTAATTAAGCGAGGTTTTGAAATGGTGGCACAATGGCATTTGCGGTAAAACTGTGGCAGTCAACAAAGACGCTTATTATTATTATCAAAAATCATACAACAAGTATTGAGAGGGATGCTGGACCCAATTAGTAATCAATAATGTCAATGATGATGATTTAGGAACTTAATACTGTATAAGACAGGCCTGGTGAGTGACAACGTTAATCATTGCTTTGTGTTTTACCAGACTGTACTAGACCGGCAAGTGTTTATGCACCGCATTAAATTCACACGTCTATTCAGAAGTCACCCAAGATTGCAGTGAAGATACATAATGTGCATATTTCTTTTTTATTCTTAGGATGTGTGACAGCAGAAGAGCATCCATTAAGACCAGCGGCGCCTGGCAGATCCTGAACATGAAGAAGTTCACCAAGCCCTGTATAAAACAAAAAGACTGTTTTGATTCATTGCCGTTTGCTTCAAATGATTTGAACAGTGCGCTGCTTGATTCTCGAACAATTAACCAAATGATGCTTGAATACGTAAGGAATTTGCGTTTGGCCAATTGTAATAAAAACCCTGTAGCTGAATGTCTTAAATGTAATGCCTTCATTTACGTCTCTTTCCGAGCTTCTGGATCAAATTGGGCTTTGAAAATGAACAGGGATGGGATGTAGTGACAGCGGCTCCTTATTGGTCGTCCTCTAGACAATGGATCTGCAATTTTCAGTTTTTCATCAATAAAGTGACAAATGAAGGTCCTTCTTGGACACAGAAGTGGATGCTCAAGTCTGGCCAAGTAGAGGTCCAGTGCTGCTCTGATGAGAAAAAACTGGTGGAGTGGGTCTTCGGGTCTTTTTGCAAGGAAGAGTTAAAAAAATAAATAATATATAATTAAAAAAAGATCTAGGCTGTCTGACTTTTTCGTAATATTGCTGTATTAAAAGGTTTTTCAATCAGATATTAGTTGAGAGTTGCGCGCAGTTAGGAAATCAGGTTGTTTTAAAGGAATACTTCAACCAAAAGTGAATATCAGCTAAAAACCAACTCACCCTCAGAGCATCCGAGGTGTTATTTAAAACAGATTCTGAGACATTTAGCATTACATTGCTTGGTGATGGACTTCTTTCTCATAAACGCACAGAATAAATCTGACCCGATTCGCGCTAGATTCATTTTCAAAAAGGGTGTGTAGCGTGTAATGTTTTTTTCCGTCTGAAAGACGTAAAGACAGCAACCATGACCGGAAAGTTATTTTTAACATCCGAAACTAGAACTCGATGAGTCCTCAGGATATGATGCAAACCTACATGATGTGCACCCAATCCTAAAGAAAAACAAGTATTTTGGCGACTGCCTTTATTCTGTATCGGATTCATTAAAACTAAAACAGCATTTGATTTATTTAGCGAATTTGGGCTTGACTTTTTCTAAATGAATCGCTGTTTGCATTTCATCCGGTGTCAGTAAATGAAGAACGAGTGGCAGCTGGGGGCCGGTATACGTTGAGCTTGCATCACTTCATCTGATTCATTTGGCTCAGAGGTTGCGCTTCCTCTATGAAAACATAAAAGTCACCTACAACCTTAAACACAAGTTTAGCCTGAACACGTCCATCGAGCTCCAGAATGAAGACGCCGCTGCTTTCCCTGCTCTGTAAGTTTATTTCTGCGTGACTGAGAGAGACTCCGTCACGATCAGATGGTCTGAAGGATGTGTTTTCTGTTTCTTCAGGTCTGTTCGTGTAGAGTCAGTCCGAGAAGCCTTGACCGATCAGGAGGTGGTTTTAGGACAGAGCGTGACTCCAATCCTAACCGAAAAAAAGTCATTTGGTTTGTGATGAAACTTCCAGCTCGTCCGGAGATGATACTGAGAACCTTTGGATCAGAAAAGGCTGAATATTACGATGAAAAATACCGTGAGAAATATTCAGAAGGAGGCAGAAGCCGCTTAGTAATCAATAACGTCAGTGAAGATGATTTGGGAATTTATTACTGTATAAAACCAGGCTTTTCTCTGAAGATCAGCGACGGCATCAGACTGCACACCGCTGGTGAGTGAGACACTCAAATGCATCTACACAACTACAATCTACATCGCTGTCATTATTTATGTTGCATATTTATGATTTCGCATTACAGTGATCCAAACTGGTTAGTTCTGTAAACCATTTTCAGAAAGGAAAAATGCGGTTGGATCTACAGTAATTATTAGCAGAAGCTAAGACAGATGTGCGTCAGAATACCTATGTTTTGAGAAGTTCATTGGGCCTAGACCTTGAGTCTAGGTTTCTCTATCAGCATTGTACTATGAGTGTATGCATTATACATCTGGTTCCTATGTTATAATTATTAGTAGAAGCAGTATTAGTATATCATGTAATTACTTGACCAAGCATCAGGAGGACCTATTACTATATATATATATATATATATATATATATATATATTATAGCCGATGTCTTTGTTTGTGATAAACACTTTCGACTGCTGCTCTGATTTTCACGAAAGATGAAACCAGATCATCTTCAGACCATGGCACAAAAGTTGACATTGTTATTCTCTAACCATTTGCTAAAAAAAAAAACCGTAAAGTTTTAGAAGTGCTCGTGAAAACAGGCCCATTCACACCAAGCACGATAACTATACATATAACTATAAAGATGAGATGTTAGAGTCCACACCAGTATAAAAGTTTGCTTTAGTCTGAGCGCAAGCATGTCTGCATTCGATTCCTCAAGCTCCTGAGAACAGGACAGATTCTGATTGGCTGTTTGTGTTTTTATCGTTCATCAGTTGAAAGAAACTGTTCAAAAATTCATTCATTGTTTCTCTGTGCTTTTATTATTGTTGCTGTGGTGTGGACTCTGCTATTCATTAATATTTAAAACAATAAATCTTTATTGTTTATCTTTATAGTTATCACGGTTGGTGTTTATCATATTCAGACCAATGCTTTATTACATTTAGGTCAAACCAAACTCAGCTCAGCACCACTTAGGGTCAGAAGATATGAAAAATGGCTTTTAGATCTACGATATGGCCAAAAATTCAACCATACTCGATTTTGGATGTCGGCCATTTTGCTTTTGGTTGTAAAAAGCTATATTTTACCAAGACACAAACTCCATGTGAGTATTCAGCAAACCGTTAATTAACCAATAATAATGACATTTCAAGAATTGCTAATAGCCTGCTTTAAAGGGAACAAACTTCCTGTCCGCCATTGTTTTTTTTCCTCCTAACTCCTCCTAGATCTTAAAAGTTTTCAGCAAATTCGAGTCCAATCAGACTCTGGGGCTGTATCTCTGCAAAGTTTTGAAATCATTCAAAAGTCACTTTATTTGCTCTTTGTAGCAGTTGGTCTGATTCCATACTTAGCTCCTCATCTTGCCTCTGTTCTGCTTGGCCCCTTAATCGCTGAATTTGTCATTTTATTTCTTAAATTGCGGCATGAAGATTTGTTGATTATTTAAAAGGTTTACTAACTATGCAAACAATAAATGAATTACATTGCTTTTCTAGAAGAAATGTGTCAAGGCGACAGCGGCCGCACCAGTCTGCACAGCACTGGTAGGTCACCGGCGGTAATTTTATTCAAAATAAATATCTGTGTGGCAAAAATGCATTTTCTAATAATGATGGATACGCAGTGTAAGTTAATTGACCCGGGTGTGGAAGATAAAACTTGGCATTGTTTCTCAAAAACGCAGAATCTCCTCACGATGAACCAGAGCCAAAAAATCCAGGTCAAGATCGTACATCTCTTCAGATTTCCGTCGTCCTGATCAGCCTGTTGACTGTTGGGCTCTTTGCTGCGGTTATAGGTGACTAAAACAGTCAAGACCATCATATATTTAAACCATATCATGAGAATCATCACTAAGACCACTTTTTTTGACATTTATTGTAGATATTATAGACTATATTAAATGATTACAACATTTGAATAATATTCACATGATAGATTATAGCTAAAGAATAATTAGTTATACAAGAAAATCAGTACAGTTTTGTTTGTATTACATTTTTTCAATGAGTTTAGCAGCTTTTAATCAAATATAACTGCTGTTTTAGGCTTATTAATGATGAACCACAAACTGTCTAAGGAAGGTCCCAAATATGCCAATGCTCATCAGGTAAGATGTCTCTTATTGCCGTAATGTTTTTTATATTTTATATTCCAGGAAACAAAACAGCAGAATGTTTAATAAAGATGAACGCGTGAACACGAAGAGCTGTCTCGATTAATAAGAATAAGCATCTAATGTATGGTTTTTCCCCCCTCTGTTTAGATTTCTACTATGAAGTTTCTTGAGAGTAACAGAGGAAAAACAAATCATGACTATCTAGAGGTGCTGCCAAATATCTAGAGGAAACAAACAGTGTTGATCTATTGCCGTTTTCAGAAGTCCGCGCCGCTTGAACATGAAATTATTCACGTATTTAAATGACTAAATTGTGTCTGCAATGAAGATGTCCATCGGGTTTTATCAACGAGGTTTGCTTTTAGAATAAATAAACTTAGTATTGTTTCTCTTTCATGTCTCATTTCACAATTTATGGACTGGAGTGGCGTGGATTATGCATTATTTTTATCAGCCGCATTTATACAGCCTGATAGAAATATATTTCGTTACGTAATCGGAGTAAAACATTGCTAGCTCGACTAGCTCGATGTATGAAATGCGAAAACGCTCTTTTCTGCTAGGTCTTGTGATCTAAAAGAGCCTACACGGCTCATGCAAGGAGGTGTGAAATGGGAAAAAACCAATAAATCGAGCTTTTGTTGATGCAAAACCCGCATGACTTTCTTTTGTCAAACACAAAAGAAGAACCGGGCGGTCACTGAGGACGAAAATCTGCTTCTGCGTTCCTCGAAAGAAAGAAATTATTCATTCCAAGCCGAAAGGAACTCCCTTTGCAAACAGAGGACTTTCGTAGGCTGTGGACGGAAGTGGTTCCTCTCTAACGACGAAACGGTGGAACAATGACCCCGTGCTTCTTAAATGAGTTAAAAACAGATTCTAGATAGACGAGAGAACCAATAATCCATACCCCAAACTGAGATTTGTGCGTAACCTGAAAACGCAATGCATGAGCTTTCTTTGTTTGTTAGGATAGGATCTGCTGACGAATCAAAATAATTGAGAAACTACAAATGAATCCTTAGCACTAAACCAAACCGAAGCTTTGGTATATTTACGGTAAGGAAATCGCTCATGGAGCATGATCTTTACTTAATGTCGAAATGAAAAATGTATTTTAGACTATTGCTACAAATATACCTCAGCGACTTAAGGCTTAAGTGCTGCAGGGTCACATATGAAGGTGATTTTCAATGATAGCATGCAACCTACCATTAATACATTTTGTGTATTAAGATACACATGACTTAATGACACTGCAAAGTAGAAAGTATGTTCACCTCTACAAGGGAAGAGCGCTATCTATCTGCTGGTGTGACTTAAATCAACAGTCAAGCTTATGCTCATGCTACAGGATATGCTTCTGTAGACTCCATGAGGTGATACTCTTGATGATATATTCGATCTATCGAGGTTTTGGATTTTGAAAAGGAACAAGAGTGTCACATTGAGGCCGAGCAGATGAAACTTCACTTCAGAAAACTACAAAACACACAAATCAGACATGAAACAGCGAACTATCCCTTTGAGATCAGTGAAGGTGAAGGCGTTTGGAAAACGGAGCCACGAATGCACAAAACCTCAAATCAACTGCTTAATAAGAGACACGAACAGTCAAAAAGAAGAAGAAGGATAAATCGAAAATCTGATTGACATTTTAACTGCGCGCAGATTTATTGGAGCAAATCAAATCATTTGAAGTCTTAAAAAAAAATTCAGCACAGAATTCTGATCATCTGATGAAAAGAGTAATCAACACAATCTCTTCAGTACGAAACTGTGTTTGTCTGAACTTGTAGATATTGAGGGTCTTTCATTGGGTCTGGTCTGAATGGATGCTATTCCTCGCTCGCGCTCGCTGAAGTTCACCTCGGGCTTCTAAACCAACGATTGAAAATACACACCTTAGCTGCTTGTTCACATTCAGAAGTAATATCCGTAAAGTATATTTGAGTGTCTCACTCACCAGCGGTGTGCAGTCTGATGCCGTCGCTGATCTTCAGAGCAAAGCCTGCTTTTATACAGTAATAAATTCCCAAATCATCAGCAGCGATATTGTTGATGACTACTTCGCTCCTCTTTCCCACTAAATACTTGTTGCGGAATTTTTCGTCGTAATAATCAGTCTCGGTGTCATCGTTGGAGGCAAAGGTTCTCAGCATCATCTCGGGACGAGCTGGTAGCTTCAGCAAAAACCATATCGCCGCTTTGCATTTGAACTCGCAGGATAGAGTCACGTTCTGTCCTAAAACCACCTCCTGATCGGTCAAGGCTTCTGTGGACTGACTCCACACGAACAGACCTGAAGAAACAGAAAACACATCCTTCAGACCATCTGATCGTGACGGAGCCTCTCTCAGTCACACAGAAATAAACTTACAGAGCAGGGAAAGCAGCGGCGTCTTCATTCTGGAGCTCGATGGACGTGTTCCTGTTCAGTTTGGGTTCGGGTTGAAGTTTATATTGTCTTTTCGAGGAAGCGCTTCTGCTGAGCTGCAGAGAAATTAAAATGAACCGAATGACTCACCGAAATGAAGCAAGTTCAACCTGATGCTTTTACTGGAAGCGATGCCTCATTTAGAAAAAAATCAGGATGAAACATGCCTGCAAGTTTATTTATAAATCTATTTTTTTTTTTCTAAAATATAAGCTGTCTTGTCATGTCATATGCAAATGAATCTAAATACCTTTTTTTGATAATGGCAGCTGTTTTTATTAATTCCAGAATAATGAACAGACACATGAGAGATCAAACCGATCAGCATCATTTATAGACTACAGATAAATTATATTGACTGACGAAAACTTTTGACCAATGTTACCAATGTTTTGTAAATTTTATTCGTTTTTTTTTTTTTCATTATTATTATGGAAAATGTAATTAACCCCTTTTTAATGCACTTCGAAAATGAACCAGGAGCTTAAAAAAGCACATTTATTAAGATACATTTATTTTTAATTAGACAAATGTCCTTTTAGGAAGGGTTACGCAATTCAGCTCCATTAGGTATGTCTGAAAATAAAGGATCTGGATGATTCACGACCTCCAGATGAGCTTGATTTGAAATCTAGACTTCATTTTCACTTCCTTTTTGCGTCGTTAAATTCGAAATATTAAGTGTATTTCAATTACCAAACAATATATGCTCTTTTTGGTTCACATGACTACAGAATGACTTCTGAAGGATCTGACATTTAAGACTAAAAATCTTGCTATATTTAAAAAAAAATTTTTACAGAGGGTTTTCGGGAAGATCTCCTAGGCCCACCCAACAGAGATCTTCGGCCTCGTCCCTAACCTAACCCTAACTCTAACTCTAACCCTAACTCTGATTCAATCCTAACTCTAACCTTAACCTTATCCCTAACCCTAACTCTGATTCAATCCTAACCCTAACCTTAACCCTAACATTTCTCTAGTTTCTCTGCCCATCTTCTCCGCCTCTTGAAGAAATCCCTTTTATAGCTTACCGCGTTACAGACCTGATGTCAGTTAACTTAATTAGTTGCTAGATGTTCCCCCAGCTGAATTTTTTTCAAAATGTCTTGCTTTCTCAGCCCTTTTGTTTCCAGCGTGCCAGATTTTTTTGAGACTTGTAGCAGGCATTAAACATGAAATAAACTCATAAATCATAAATAATGCAACTTATGTAATCGTAAAGTAACCAGTAATGCATTTTTTTATTTACAGGAAAATATCTGAGTTTCTTTTTTTTTTTATTGAGTAACACCAGTTACTTTATTTTCCCATTTATTGCCTGACCAAAATCACTCTCTTTAGCTTATTCATTTCACTTTCGGTGGTTTACAGTTGCCAAAAATTTAACTCTTACCTTTTTTACAGAGTAACACAACGTAATGCATCACTTTTAAAGTAACGTTTGCCAACACAGGTCTCAATGCTTGCAATATCATCCTGTAGAAACGAAGACGGATTACTTTAGTCATCAAATCTGTCACCAGCTCTAAATTAAGGAAGACGAAATGTGCTGGCACGCTTATTTTGGTCTGGACGCCAAACAAGAAGTGACGACATCTGGAGGTTACACAACTGTTTAGGGTAAATGAATCACTCCGATCCACTACTCAGTGGAAATTACATCACTTCCTCATGGCCTAAAACCTCCTATGACAGCAACAAAACATCACCTGCTTGTTTAACTCCTGTTTTATTTATGAAGTGCATCAAGAAGTCTTACATTTTACAATTAGTGCTGTGAAACAATTAATCATCCGACAGCACTATTTCTCATATTTGAACATTCCCAGTTTGACTTACTGATGTGAAAAGTTCCTGTCAGTCAATATCTGTTATTGATTCATCCTGATTTTTTTCTAAATGAGGCATCGCTTCCAGTAAAAGCATCAGGTTGAACTTGCTTCATTTCGGTGAGTCATTCGGTTCATTTTATTTTTTCTGCAGCTCAGCAGAAGCGCTTCCTCGAAAAGACAATATAAACTTCAACCCGAACCCAAACTGAACAGGAACACGTCCATCGAGCTCCAGAATGAAGACGCCGCTGCTTTCCCTGCTCTGTAAGTTTATTTCTGCGTGACTGAGAGAGACTCCGTCACGATCAGATGGTCTGAAGGATGTGTTTTCTGTTTCTTCAGGTCTGTTCGTGTGGAGTCAGTCCACAGAAGCCTTGACCGATCAGGAGGTGGTTTTAGGACAGAGCGTGACTCTATCCTGCGAGTACCGATTAAAAGCCGTCGTTTGGTTTGTGATGAAACTTCCAGCTCGTCCGGAGATGATAATGAGAACCTTTGGATCAGAAAAGGCTGAATATTATGATGAAAAATACCGTGAGAAATATTCAGAAGGAGGCAGAAGCCGCTTAGTAATCAATAACATCAGTGAAGATGATTTGGGAATTTATTACTGTATAAAACCAGGCTTTTCTCTGAAGATCAGCGGCGGCATCAGACTGCACACCGCTGGTGAGTGAGACACTCAAATACATCTACACAAATATTATTATAATTTAGTCAAAATTGTTTTAATCTTAAACGTAATGCCAATATTAAAATATGTTACTTTACCTGTTTTTCTATGTGATGTGGGGATCATAAAATACATCTGATTATTATTAGGATATCATCTTCATTACGTTTCTTAACATCTTCAAGAAAACGGTTTGGTTTGTAAATTAAATTGTATAGAATACTTCATTTCAGTTTTTTTCTCTCATTATTGTTTAGAAGCCCGAGGTGAAGTTCAGCGAGCGTGAGCGAGGAAAAACACCCATTCAGACCAGACCCAATGAAAGACCCTCAATATCTACAAGTTCAGACAAACTATGACACAGTTTCGTACTGAAGAGATTGTGTTGATTTATTACCGTTGGCTTCAAAGGATCAGAACCGCTTGTTTAAATAAATGTGCGATTTTCGAGGTCTGTAAAACACGATTTGCTTTCGTAGTAATAAAAATGACTAAAACTGTCTGAAATTAAAAATGTCATGTGAGCTTCTTTATTCTTGTCAAATAAATCGACTTCGACGTGTTTTAAATGGTGTTGGGATTCTAGTTCAAATCAGACCCATTAATTGGTGACAGCAAACATCCACTTTCCTAAACCGATCATCTGGCGGTGAAAGCCATGTCTGCATGTAACAAACAAAACTGATAACTTACTGGTAACTTTTCATCAGAAATTGCTGTGCTAATTGGTTAGTGTACATTAACTATAGCCGATTGATGCATCGCCACTTCCTTTAATTCCTGCTCTTTTACTACATCATACACGATCATAGTTGTCTTAATGTTAGGGCGATGTCTGAATTTGTTATCTGAGAGAACAGTGTATACTCAACAGCAACCCGCTGTTTGTTGATGAATCGTTACATAATCAAACATTACATGCCTTTAAGACCATTGAGATCACCAACATCTGTCCAACATTTATATTACTAGCTGTTATATCACTGTATTACTAGTTAATTTGTATCACTAGCTGATAGAATGACCTCTAGCGTTAGCATATCAACACCTGTGGAAATCACCCATAGGGCCTGTATTCTGTTTTTAAGTTCAAGGTGACCTTCGTGACCCCAAACCACTGGAGAAGCCGGCCTAAGACAATTAAGTTGAGAGTTACAGCTTCCAAGACTCCTGACAATGCCTCTCAATATTTCACACAAAAATGAGAATCGGCCTGTGTTTCGCTCACCCTCGAGGTCTTCTAGGTGTACGTGACCTTCAGAGGAATCTCATCGGAGTTGTATTAAAAGCTGTCCTGGCTATTCTGTGCTCCGTCGTTGTCGATGGGTGTTTCTGTTCAACTGTCCACAAGTTGTTAAAAAAGCGCACACATCCATAATAAAACGTCCCTCACTCTGCTTCGAGGCACGAATAAAGGCCTCCTATAGCAAATCCATGCATTTTCGTAAGATAAATATCCGTATAACGAACGTAATAAACACTTGACCGAAGGTTTAGTCTCACGAGATAGGGAAAGGAAGCAAAGTTAAACCCGGTCTCCTCTTAGCTTATATATATATATACTGTATATATAAAAAAAATCTTTACAAATTCTTGTTTGTACTTTCGTGACTTTTTCCGCACATGATAGAAAAGTGTTCATTATGTTTGATATATGGACATTTTATCTTACACTGTAAAACGAACTGTGTAAACATTTTCGAATGGTTCGAATTCGACCATTAAAAAATACGGTAACAGCATTTTAGGTTTTACCGTTTTAACTGTGAATTTACGGTAAAAAAACGCAATTTCATTAACTGATATAATGTTGATATGCCAACCCATTAAAGTGCTTTAATCTGTTTTGCACCTTTGAAATACACTGATGATGCAGGTGTTTATGAGAAAGTCACATGATCGGCCGAAGCTCATCGCACAGCTTTTAAATATTAACGTTTATAGACCAAACGCCATCACGGCGAGGCTCATTAAACATTAATTTACATGTAACACACCAATAAACTGGGGTTAACTCCTAATAAACATAACTGATAAGAAAAAACTAAGAAGAAACGGTTATTTCAAAGAAAAATCATCAAATTCATACAAAATGCGGGGAATTCTGGAAATCGTTTACCATTTACCATAGCATTTTCACAGCTTTTTTTGTCATTTTTAATATAAGAAGAAAGTCACATGCACGTAAACACGTAACCATTAACCTCTGACCTGACCGGTTGACCTCATGTGTCAAATCAAAGACCCCTTCTACCTGGTTACCGGTTACCTCAGCTCATTAAATGGTGCATCCTTGTTAGAAGTTTCAGGCAGACATCTCATGTTCATGTTTCAGTACTAATGCTAAAAAAAGTCTCTCCACAACCCCTTAAATGCTACACAGACAGCAAGTCGTCCGGTCAGTTCAGGTTCAACCATATCTTCTTTTTTAAGAGACCCGTTTCCTTTTTAGTAGTGCAGCACTTCCACTCAGGTTGGTAGTAAAGGCAACCACCTCGCCGCCTGAGTATTAAACCACCAGAGAGCGAGGATGGAGCAGCTTTTACTCTTCTGTGAGTTAACGTCTGATTTTAACATGCGTCCGATCGCTCTCTGACCGATGTAACCCGAACGAAACGCGCTGTTTCCGTGCAGGCCTGCTGCTGGTGTGTCAAACCACCGGGGGTTTCATCCGCAAACTGGTTCGATCGGGGCAGAATGTGACTTTAGGCTGTCCGATCGGCGTAGAAGACGTTTACTGGGTTTTCCTGAAACCGCCAGACTCCGTATTTGTGATTCTGCGCACTTTCTCGTCTGAATCTATGTCCTCTCTTTCGTACCACGAAAGCCTGAAAGATAAATATTCAGCGTTAACTATGAGCCGGTTATTTATCAGTAATATAACTGCCGATGAACTAGGATTATATTATTGTGCAAAAATCGGCGACACTCTACAGCTAAGCGACGGTATCAGATTTGACGTCACAGGTGAGTGTACATTATCTATCATCGATGCTTATTTGCAATTTCTAAACACAGACCCTTGTATTTTTTTTGCTCAAGATCAGAACGAGACGGAACCGAACGATCAAACCCAGCAGGCCCTGATTGCGTTATATGTTATATCAAGCATTGTGTTTTTTTCTGCAGTAATAGGTGAGAATTCAGGGCACTACATGTCATATAAAACGATGATAGGTGGCCGGATTTTCATAAACACCGGTGCTATTTTAGGCCTGTTCCAGATTGGACTTAAAGGGTGTAAAAAAAGACACCAACAAAGTCGAGATGAGGATCCGGAGCAGCTTTACGACACGAAAGATGAAGAGGTACGACGCTCATTCGGCATTTATTCATGCGTTTAGCGCATATGGTCCTTCTAAAGGGATATTGGAAGCTAATTTGTGTTTTGTTTTGTAGTTTTCTGAAGTGGAGTTTCGTCTGTTTCACCCGACCAACACTTTTGTTCCTTTTCGAAGGCCGAAGATATAGACAAATATAATCAAGAGTAAATCATACAGAAGTATAGTTTGATAAATAATAAAAAAAGCAACAAAAAATTATATATATATATATATATATATATATATATATATATATATATTATATATATATACTACATGTATGTATATTTTCTGGGCTGGTTGTGTTCAGGAAAAACTAATTAAAGTGTGATTTGATATTTTTAGTTTCTTTTACATGTGCATGTTGGGTTCGGTCACCAGATAGAGATAGATTTTGGCTTCACGCCTGCAGGATGTGCGAGGGCTGCTTTGCGTTAAAAATAACTGAAAGCGAATCGCAATCCGAAGGCTTTTGCGCGTTCAACTCACAAATGGCCCGTAAAAATAAAGTGAACAAACGCAAACTCATTCGTGAAATGTCTTACCACTTAACCAATGTTTTAAAATGTTATAAATCTTATTTTAACGTAAGAACAAAGTAGTAGGCTAATGACGTATTTTAACAACTGCAAAAAAATACCTTTTCTGGTAGGGTGTGGTTTATCTATGACTATATATATATATATATATATATATATATATATATATATATATATATATATATATATATATATATATATATAAAACAATAAAATTCTATGCAATGTTCACAGTTAGTTAGCTGATTAAATGTTTCGTGCTGTGCTATTAATATGCAGATTGTATGTTTATGAACTGTGTAAATGATTCATGCATTTCGTTGTCAATCAACAGGCTGTGTTGAGTATTTGATGAATAAAACCGGACTGGTGAACGCTGTAGTCAGTCTTCTGGTTTTTAACGTCTGTTTTAGGGGTTAGCTGGCTTCAACTCTGGTCTAGGTGATATGTTAAGTTTGCGTACAATGGGACACATTGTGGTAAATATGAGCGCACGCTTCTCTGGTGTCTTTTTTTTTCATATTACTGTGTTACGTACAGGTTTCCCCTTTTAGTTTGCAGAAGCAGTTTTTGCTCAGATGGTCCTGAGCTATGTACTGTAGCCACATAATGAGGACGGTGCAGCTTTTAGCCTTCGGTAAGCTACTCGGTTTTTATGATTTGATTGGTTTTGTAAGGTTCAAATCGTTTAAAAAGTGTATTTGCTCACAATGTTAGATCATACAGAGCAATCTGATCTGTGCGTTTCTTCACAGGTCTGCTGGTGTGTCACACTATGGAGAGTTTGACCTATAAACGGGTGAATTTAGGGATGAACATTACTTTAGACTGTCCTCTCGATGTGAAAGACATTTACTGGCTCTTCCAGAGACCCACAGACTCTCCGGTGATCATACTGAGAACTTTCTCATCACAATCTACATCGTCTTTTATACAAGACCGAAGACTGAAAGACAAATACTCATCACTGACTTTAAGCCGTTTATTTATTAGCAACCTGACTATTAATGAATTAGGAATATATTATTGTGCAAAACCAAACAAACCACTACAGATCAGCGACGGCACCAGACTTCACAGCACTGGTAAGTGTTTCTAAAATGATCTGCTGTTATACCTGGGAATGATCTAAAAGCTTAGTTTCTACCAGAGGTCTACGCGACATCGATGCATGCTAGGTATTACCAAACACCAAACCCTTTTATTTTCTGTTCAGAGGAAGCTGTTCGAGATCGCAATCAGACGGAATCAAAAAATAACTCGCAGTGCACGAATAAACAGCAATCGCTCGCGGTTTTGTGCCTCGTACCAAATATTGCCATGCTTTTGGCAATAATAGGTGAGATTTCAGGTCTCTACGCGCGCAATAGGATATGATACCTTTCTTTTTAATGCTTAAAACTACTGAACAACGCTTGAGCGTAAACGTTGGTGTGGTTTCAGGCCTATTGCAGATCAAACTTCAAGTGTGTAAGAAAAGACACCGACAAAAACAAGACGAGGAACCGGAGCGGCTTTACAGTATAAATGATGAAGAGGTACGACAGTCTTTTTCAGTTCAACGTGTCCAGTAAATATGATTATTAGAAGCTAAATGATCTTTTATCTTGCAGTTTTCTGAAGTGCAGTTTTCTCTCTTTCACCCGACCGACAGAAGTTTTCAAAAGCCCACGACAAAATTTACACAATATATAATCGAGATTAAAACGCCTCGTAGGGTTTAATGATATGTATATTGTGCTGAATAATGAGTAAAGATGATATTAGCTTGACTGTTGATGTTTTGTCAGACATTTATAACGCAAAAATGTCAGTGTTTTCAGGAAGACTTTGCTTTTTTTTTTGTTTTGATCATTTAAAAAAATCCATGTTTATATTGAGTGGCTTCATTATTTAATTCAGGCTTTCGGACGCGTGACGTAAAATTAAAAAGCAGAAAAAAGAAATACGTACTACTATATTTACCTGCTTTATATGCGATTTTTTTTTAATGCAAGCTTGGTGTTACGAACATGTATATGATAAAAAATGAGCTGTTTATGTGTTTTGTTAATCATCAAATTGTACATTTATGTTTTGATTGTTTAGTACCATGTTTCAATGCCAATAAACAGGCTTACTGTACTTGACCTGTAAAGCTTATGTAATGCTGTTGCCGTGAGTCTTTTGGTTCCTGTTTGTATTTAATGTCTTTATCGTCTTGCTACGCTCTGTTTTCTCACAGCTCTGGATCAGCTTGCTTGAACTGGCTCAAGTTTGTCTAAAGAGAACTGAATAATCTTCGTGTTTCTTTACACTGGTGTAGTGGCAAACTGCAGAGTGTTAAAGCAATGAACTGGCGGATATATGACTTTAGCCACTGTTCTGTAGTTTTCTGAAGTAGAGCTCTGAACCCATTCTGCTAAATAAGAAAGTGTGTGTGTGTGTGTGTGTGTGTGTGTGTGTGTGTGTGTGTGTGTGTGTGTGTGTGTGTGTGTGAACGATAATAATTTATTACTAGGCTAAGATTAGCTCACCCCAAAAACACATTCAGTACATCTATTCAACCTTGTGTTTTACTTTCTCCGACCGAACGCTTCAAAAATAATGTAAGCATCCGTTGTCAAGAACACAAGTCCTCTTCTACATGGTTGTGTGTATACAAACAGAGCAAAGTTTCATCTCTTAACCTGGCTATAGTCATCAAAAATGGCCTTGAAATACAGCGCCCTCTACCAGCTGATGTTAAAAAGAGTACATTTAGACTACATTATATAAACGTGTTTAACATATAATACACCAAGTTTTATTTCAAACACTATTCTGGGGCTAACCCTCTCAGGCTATTTTTGCTTCCATTTTTTGTCCCAAAATATACATTTTTCTTCAAGATACGTGTTTTAATGTAATTCAGTGCAGTCTATTTTGAGCTGGCGCCAACTGATCACCTACGAATGTAGGAAAAGACCAGAAAGTTCAACTTTTGCAAACGTAACACACAACGAACTCAATCATTTACTTTCGTGTGCTTCGTACAGTCAGAAGGTTCTGAGAAATCAGTCTCGCATCTCACTGTGTTTCGCTAACATCACGAAAACGTTGTTTCTTCATTTAATGTGGCCTTTCAGACAATGTGCGGCGTTTTACTCCCTTGGTTATACAAGCGTTGAGGGATTCGCTTGATGTTCTCTGGGTTAACTTTGAAAGACTTTGAAGAGCATCGTCAGAAACTTGCGCAGCGTCCTACTTGTACAGAACATACATAAAACCCGTATTTGCTAACGCGAAACTAGGTCAGCAAAACCACATCCAAAAAAAACACCACATCCAGACAAACAAGCTTAGGATTTTGGTCGGAGGGTTTTAATCCATTGATTTATCGTTTAGGCGATATATACAGTAATTGAATGAATGAAAAATAAAACCTATAGGCGGCTGAAATCGCTTTGGCAACACAAGCGCTTTATCTCAGCAACTTCTTGAACGCTTTAATGACGGTAAACAGTCTGGTCAGTGCAAGTTCAACATACATCCTCTTTTCAAGGGTGTCTGGTGGTTTCCATCTAATTTTTTCTGTGGTAGCACTTCCTCCCTGACTCTCAGTTAAGCTAACCATCTTACTGCATACGAGCAAAGCGACCACAGAATGAGGACAGCGCAACTTTTGCTCTTCTGTAAGTTACTTCCTGTGCGTTTTCTGTGCCGTTTTAACATGGACAGCATTTCAGGTTTAAGGATTAGCTTTCTGCCGCGTGTTTGTCTTCACAGGTCTGCTGGTGTGTCACACTATGGAGAGTTTGACCGATAAACGGGTGAATTTAGGGGGAAACATTACTTTAGACTGTCCTCTTGATGTGAAAGAAATTTACTGGCTCTTCCAGAGACCCACAGACTCTCCGGTGATCATACTGAGAACTTTCTCATCAGAATTTACATCATCTTTTATAAAAGACCAAAGACTGAAAGACAAATACTCATCACTGACTTTAAGCCGTTTATTTATTCGAAACCTGACTATTAATGAATTAGGAATATATTATTGTGCAAAACCAAACCAAACACTACAGATCAGCGACGGCACCAGACTTCACAGCACTGGTAAGCATGTCTTAATCACATTTATAATTGAAGCACGGCTACTTTTATAACTATGAATGATCTGAAAATGATCTATTTGACGCTCTACGTCTAACTCATTGCAAAAATAACAATTCTACCTGAACAGAATCCCCCCAAGATCAAAAGCAAACAGAAAACAAAGACCAGGAACAACAATACGAGACAGCGTTTGAGTTTCACAAGATTTTGACCGTCGCGTCCATCCTACTGAACTTTGCGCTGATTATTGCAATAATAGGTGGGTTTAGTGTTTGGGTTTAACGCATTCGAGTATTTTATTGATTGATTTCTTGGCCACGTAACCAAAACGTGACGTGCTATTCTGTAGGTCTGTTTATTCCTAAACTTAAGAAGTCGAGACAAAGTCGACAGCGGCTCCAGAACGTCCCATTAGAGCAGATCGAGGACTTAAACAACGCACAGGTAAGAATGATTTAGCTATAGGATTTAACTGCCATTGAAGTTCATAATACAAGTCCTAAATTTCAAGGCAACGGTTAAAGTGCCTGAAGTCATTCCAGGGTCGATCTGAAGGCACCCATTGGTCGTTTCGCAACTGAAGATGTTTTTGCGAAACATCTCAAGCAATTGCGAAACACGTAGTTAGCTGGACGTTGTACAGATTGGCAAAGAGCTTGATAAAGCGGCTAATTTCACTGTTTTTGCCCTCGCAGTATTCTGAAATCGAGTTGCCCACATATTCGAGAAGGGAAAATCCCGTTCAGATGAGCAGCACTTACGTCCTTCTCCAGAAGCCGACGCTGCATCCCGGATCGACGCGAGCGGAAATCAATGCATCTCGCATCTTGCAAAGTTCTTCAATAGTCTGATATCTCTTGTGGATGTATCCTTTTCGGTATAGGATCAGTCTTTATAAAGGTCAATGTGTGGTTCTGTCGCTGTTTGAATACAACCACGTCATTTACTTAAATTTATAAAATACTAAATTTTGGATGCGTGCTATACCTCATGTCCATCTTGATAGATGTTGGTAGAGTTTAAAAGGTTCAATGCATTGCCGTTAAATTACAGTAAACAACGTTTATTAATCCCGGCTAATGCTAATGTGTGTTAAACACAACTAGTTTATTATTAAGTATGTTATTTGTTTGATTTTATTGATTGCAATTAATAAAGTAGATCAGAAAAACACTTTTTACTAGTGGTAGGTCCCTAACAAAAGGGCAGAAACGCTATTCATGAGACAGATTTGAACAAAGCACAAGATGACGGTCTAGAGATGAGCTGTCTGTTGTGCAACACTGACTGGAGTTTTGTTATGCTTATCATGAACTGGTAAAATGTTCTACTTCCTGTTTCTGCTAGAAGAAAAAACAACAACAAAAACAAACGGCAGTGAAATGTCCGCATTAAAGTTTTAAACTAGTAAAAAGCAATGCCTAGGGTTCAATATCGTTGAATACAGTGCAATTATTTATTTATTTATTTTTCAGAAAAGTAACACTGTTTTCCTCAGCAAAGTGTGGCGACATGCACTTGTGACTCATCAAGAAATTAAAACTTGTTTTAAGAGACGGATGGATTTTTTTTTTTAATTCGGTTACACATTACAACACAATAACATCTACACACAACCGAGGCCGTAACCGCTATAGACACTGTTAGGGTGAGGATATTACATATCTGCACCATTATAGCTTTTAATTACGTTTTAAGTTACGTTTTTTCTTGTTCTTGGCGTTCAACCGCCCTCGTCGAAATACCCGCTGACTATTGGCCAATCAAATCAAAGTGGGCGGGGTTTAGTCTTTCCAGAGGTAAAAGACGTCAAGCTAAGATGAAACTAGCAAAACATTCAATACTTAACAGCCGTTTATGATATAAATATTACACTGCTGACAGCGATGCAAACTAAGACTTTTCCCCTTCAAATATGACCGTTTGGTATCATTTAAGTCGACCTGAAGGGACAAGAAAGTTTTTGCTATATTAGTCACACTAATATATTACACAGCTGTCTTAGTTTTATTTAGCTGTCGTCACTGTTTTACTTCGATATCGCCTTTATAATAAACGGTTTAATAAACGGTCACGGCCTGTGAGTTACACAACAAACATCCACACTTCAACGCCATACTTTCTACTATATAATTCTATTCAATGAATATCCCATTTAATTACACAAAATGTACACGGAATGGAGCGATTACACCACATCCAGTATCCGGGAGGAAAAAAACAGCACAACGAACAATAAATAGAGTGAAATTTCGATTCTTTACATCCTAACATCGGGCGTTCCTCTTCGGTAGATTCACAAATCTACAAGATACAGCAATTAAAGATCGCAAAAACAATCGTGTTTCTCCATCTATCGACGGGCATCAATAAATAATCTGCGTTTGATTGCGCCCGTAAAGGCGAAGCGTTTGTACAAGTGGTGCGCGAACATCAAAAATAAAAACAAACTGGAATGCACAACACAAAAGAGGAACGGGTGCGAGGGGCGGGTCATCAGTCCATCCGGATCTTCTGATTGGTCATCCTGTAGATGATGCTGTCGTACCCGGGATCCATGTTCCAGAGGTTGTACGAGATCACGACGACGGATAAAGCCAGCACGATCATCAGCCACAGGACAATGTTAAAGACCACGGCGTAATCGTAGTCGTACTTGTAGGCCAGGTTGTAGAGGCTGCCTTGGTTACTCTGAAACAACCACAAGCTAGCGTTACATGTTTAAAAGCGAGTCAGCGGATGGGGTTTCTACTGTACTGCAAGCGTCTTTTAGTTTCGGAACAACCACGGGCTGAGGGTCGCTAAGTCGAAAGCACACGCTAGCATTTCTATAAAACGAACTACCGTCTATGCCATTTACGTTAGGCGTCTTACGGAAGTGGTCTTGAAGCGATTTTTTCTCCTCGCACCCTGACGAATGAGAACAACGCTGAGAACGCGGAGCTGATCCAAAAGCATTTTTCTACGTAGAAATGTTTGCTTGCAGAAAAGCGCGTCGCGGTTATACTTACGATCTGAAGGATGGAGCGCGACTTTCTGGTCAGAGGGGCTTCAAACGTCTTCACCGTCACCACTTCTACGACCGCGTTGTTTGCGTAGACGCTGCTGACGTCGTCTGCAAACTTTGCACATGCGCGAACAAACAGGTTTTAACGAAAAAGCGATACTTTTTATACGTATTGTTCAGTACCACCATTTTATATTCGTACACAAGGAGAGAAATGCATTTAAAAATGCATGATAGATACGTTAAAGGAACGATAATTATAAATAACCTAAAAGTTGGCTTATTGGGGGTTACAGGTCTTTTAAATGCTTTGGCTTTAAACTTGTTATATTAACAGTTTGACACAGTTTTTCCTGCTTAAAAGTAAAGAAAAGGACAAATAAAACGCCAAAAACGTACAATATGGGACACTAAAAGTACAGTAAAAATAAAAGTACAGTAAAATTAACATACTTTGCGTAAAATGCTCTGTCTTAGTAGATACCGAGATATTAATACATGATCAAATAATTTACTAATACTTAGAATTAGTTAGATTTTTTTCTAACTGTCATTTTTAATACTACTTAGTTTTTAATAGTCATTATTTAAATGAAATAATAGAAAGTTAATGTGTTAGTGAAGCGCCACAACGCGGCGCAGTCTCCCATACCTTCTGCAGAGCGGAGGTCAGGATCCTGGTAGCGTCGGCGTACTGAGGAGAGTCTGTGCCGTAACGCCGGACGATCTCCTCCAGCCCCGCCAGCTCTAGAGAGTACAGGTCAGGAGCCGGGTCTTTAGCCAGATGCTTGTGTTTCTGCAACTGCAGCAAACAGAAAGATACGCTTCAGTCCGTGGAGTAAATTGGATTTTTTTTTAATGCAATTTAATTGGTTGCACAGATTATCATAAGCGTTTTAATATAGATTTATGAACCCGAACGGGACAAAAATTTTATGTAAAATTTTACGTTAAAAAATCAGGCACGGCTGATGTGGAGCAAACGGTCATGAAGCGCACGGGTACTGACAAACTCACCAGAGCTGAAATGTCATACAGCACCTGAACCTCAGACAGAAAGAGAAGATCAGCCTGAAACACACAGACCACCGCACGAACACATTAAAACCACATGCAAAAAAAACAACATGCATCCACCGAACGATGGTTTCTATCGGCAGCAACTACTTTCACATGTCTATATTTTTAGAAGCTACTTCCCGCTACGAATGAAAAACCGCTTCAGTTTAAAACACTGACAAGTGATAGATCGTAGGCAAATATTCATTTTAAAAATGTTAAAATGAAAATACAAATTGGATGCAAAAAAATGTGCTCGTCAACTGCATCTTGCGCTAAAGAAAGTGCTTTTTTTATTTTTCCGTCTTTTGCATTAACTATAAAAACATTATACCGTTTATGTCCTTTTTGCAAAGATAGTCCTGAAGAAACGTGCTTAATATTTAGCGCCCCTTGTGGCCACAGGAGGGAACACACCTTTTAAAATGAAAAATATTGATCATATTTAAGTGCAGCCCTGATAGAAAGATAGACAGCTAGAGAAGGGCAGGATCTGGAAAGATCCTCCGATGTTGGTGCGCCGCCCACGAGGCTATCAGCAATGACATATAAATACATTTTTAATTCGCCATTTGACATCTACGGACAAAGCAGATCTCAACGCCACGAGCCTTCACCTCGTTATTACGGCTGAGAGAGATGAGGGGAAGGGACGTGAGGACGGAGCCGTCCTGGGACAGACGTCCACGGATCTGCTGCAGAGTCACGGGCAGGTCCTCAAACACGGTGTTGGCCATTCCCATCATATACAGCCTCTGAAACACACAATCAGGGCACGTCTTAATATCAGATGCTTGTTAATAACGTTCCGGGTTCGTCGTTGCATCGACATCCTCTATGACTTCGTAAGAATCTCCCCAAACCAAAAAAACCCCAATTTTTTTTTTTTTTTTTTTTTTTAATTAACAGCATTTTAAATGCCGTATCAGCGACAATGAGATAAAAGAACAATAATTAAAAACGTTATTTTTATATAAAAACGTACCACTGCGTAAAAAGGCTAATTTTCTAGAATTAAAAACCAGTCGATTTAACTTTGCATTTTTTTTTTTTTTTCCCCTCAATCAGATTTTAAGCATCTCGTTTGCACCTTTGCGTGTTTTTTTTGTGTGTGTCACAAAGTGTCAGAAATTCACTGAGGTCCTACCTCCTCGCTGGGGGCGAGCTGCAAGACCACAGGAGTGCTGCCAGCGAACAGGGTGTGCACCTTGTTGGCCACGCTGTCCAGAGTGAACGGAACCGGCTGAAACCGGACAGAGACAGACAGACAAAGCAGTGCCATCACTCTCGTGATACGCAATAAGAGAAGTCCGGCAGGGAAACTACACGGCTTCACAATCCTGAAACATCCTCATTTTCACAAAACTAAAGGTTTAAAGTCACAACCCACGCGTCGAACCGAAGGCGTAAACCCAGAACAAGAGAGGCAAAGCCCGGCTAAAATAGCTCGTGCGCGTGAGAATGCGTCACTCACATTTTCCAGAGGGTAAGAGGAAATGTTTTTCGGAAAGTCGAGGGTGTCCAAGCCGCGCACGACGATCAGAGCGTTTGCACGCGGGCGTTGAAAAAGAGAGCCGGCGGCGAGGCCTGGCCAGTCGAGATCCTGCGAACAACACCGCAAGCTTACTACAGCTTTTACGCGAAGACGGCACAAGTCATAAACAGATGGAGGTTATACCTCACGGATGGAGAAGCCCATGGTCAGGGCGACCAGATCGGGCACCTTTTCTCCGGATATGGCCCACTGTCCATCCTGGAAAGTCACGTACGGTGGGCTGCGCAGGACGGTCAGGCTGTCCCCCAAAACACCTGATGGGAAACAGCACAGAAGACAACGCCGATACATTACAGCAATCTTTCTTGGAAACGAACGACACTTGCTTTGACATTTCGAAGTGTAACGTAGTGACTTTTGGAGGTCATCCGAAAGGTTTGCAAAAAAATGAGTACAGGATTTAGCTAAGTGAGTGCGAATGAGATATGAAAATTATTATGAACACATCTTGCAGTACCGTATCATAGTAGAGCAGTAAAAACAGCTAAATAATGTAACACAAACTAAATATTTTCCAAATAATGTCGCATATTGATAACATGAATACGTCCACTGCATAAAATGGGGATTTCTGAGTACATAAAAATACATAACTGTCTTAATTTGAAGTCGTACGAGAACATTTCCAATTTAACAGACTAAAAAGCTCGTTCCTAGCACAATAACCATTTTTTAAAAAAATCGTAATACTATCATAGCCATAATACTGCTCAACAATGTAGGATTTTTTTAATGAACCATGACTGTCACATGACTTGACGGGGCTTCCTTATTCACTGTCAACATTTCGTGACAAAAACGTTCGCGTTTCACAACATACAACATACAAGCACAGCAACGCAGCAAATACGCATACATTAATTTGATTCAATTAATTTAACCGTATAACCGAGAGAAACCGGATCGATTGACACGACCGCGGATTACAGCATCTCACTGCAGTCGCCATTATTACATTAAACAAACGCTACAAACACACCGACCCGGCGAACCAAAGTCACGCACACCTAAGAGATAAGGTATAACGTCAATTTACCTGATAAAAGGCCCAAAAGCGCGAACGCCGTGCTAATAATCGTTGGACTCATCTCGCCAGGGTATTTCTGACGGACTGGCTTCCTCGCAGAACCGGTCACATGACACGGGCCTGCCGCGTGACGTCGTGCGTCATGACGTCACTGCCGCTCCTGTAGCGCGTCGGCTTCCGCGGGACTGAACTAAACTAAACTAAACTAAACTTCACTAATTCGCTCATAATGAACATAAACGTTCGATCATGAGAATCTACCGGCTAACGTAGTTTTGTAAAGCCAGTTAAACAATTATCACCTAAAAAAAAAAAAAAACAGTAAAGTGACCCTCTCTATCTATCTATCTATCTATCTATCTATCTATCTATCTATCTATCTATCTATCTATCTATCTATCTATCTATCTATCACACTGACTCTCTGTCTCTCTCTCTCTCTCTCTTTGTCTATCTTTAAGTTTATTTTCTTTCTTTCTTTCTATCCTATTCCTGCCTTTATATACCTGTCTGTAGTTCTATCTGTCATTGTCTTCATCTATCTATCTATCTATCTATCTATCTATCTATCTATCTATCTATCTATCTATCTATCTATCTATCTATCTATCTATCTATCTATCTATCTATTTTCTTTCTTTCTTTCTATCTATCTATCTATATATCTGTTCTATCTGTCTGTCTCATCTATCTATCTATCTATCTATCTATCTATCTATCTATCTATCTATCTATCTATCTATCTATCTATCTATCTATCTATCTGTCTGTCTGTCTGTCTGTCTGTCTGTCTGTCTATCTATCTATCTATCTATCTATCTATCTATCTAGGACACGTGACATGTCTGTGATGATTCTGGTCATCATGAGCCACCGGTTAGTAAGCATTCAGTCTGCACGGTTTCTTTTTCATGCCTCGTTTAACACTGAACTTGATTAATGTTTTTATAAAGAGTTTTGTGATTTCGACTTAAAAATAAAAACTGTTCGACGGATCATGCTACAACAACAACATACTGATAGTTCAGCTGAAAAGTAGGCTAGCCCACACAAAAACTTCTAGCTTTAATAATTCTGTATAATTAGAGCTTATTGATTTGACTCAACACCACTTGAGTTAAACTAGCAGTTCATAGGTCAAATAATTGATGTACACGTACATTATATACATTTATCTATTTGAATTCAATCTGAAGAACATGCTCGTGCGTTCCCGAGCCTTGTACCGTTGATCTTTCTCTCCAAAGCTCGCCGGTTTTCTTGTAATACCCTCGTTATCCGCTTGGAGGAGCTCTCGCTCCGTCGCTAAGCGCCCGCGTCGCCCGCGTTCATCTCCGATCACTTCCCCGCGCCTCTGAGATTATTTTCACGTGTCTTCTAACGCAGATGCCCCATATGTTCGGTCGAGAAGCCTTATATGACTCACGATATTTCAAACCAAGTCAATAAGTCAAAGCATAATATATTGAAAGCAAAGTCTGGGTTGAAATAGAACTAAAAATGCTGCATGCATTAGTTATTTATATAAAAATGTATATATATATATATATATATATATATATATATATATATATATATATATATATATATATATATAGGGAAGGCTAATCAGTTCAGTAGTTTTATATATATATATATATATATATATATATATATATATATATATATATATATATATATATATATATATATATATATATAATCTCGGTGAGCTGTAGGCTGATCATCAGAATCTATACTGGTGATGAACAAGACGTTGAAAAACGCGTTTGATATTAAAACTATATGACAAAATCATGGTATCTTACTTTTCAAAAACAGGCGATAGAGAGTTGATGCACATTATGGTTTTATTTAACCCATCCAACATCAGAAACACTGAGAATGGCATTGAAAACTGTCTATTTTAGGTCTTTCGACCCACATTGTAGGACTTTTTTTTTTTTTTTACACATTTTCTGCTTGCTATTTCAGTTAATAATATATATAAACCACATAAACATATAATTTACTGTAACAGTAAACGAATTAGCAAAATGCTGGTGTAAAATACAGTTACACTGCACTCATTCCTCGACGTTCAGGCACGCACATGGGCTGCACAGCTCGTTTTTTCGGTCAATACCAAACGTCCAAAGAATCACGCACGGCATAATCCGTTTAACGCGATCGTTTCGAGAGCCCCGTGTCCCGTCTCTGTCCCGCGCAGTGCCTCGCTTGAGGTCCGTCCTCGCCCTGAGCAGTGGGACTGGAGCGCGCCGAGCGCGACCCCGTGACACGCCTCCTCTGATTTTCACATTCCATTAGGTAATTCAATAGCAGACAATTAGACTGACCCGGCCATCGGCCCACCCAACGGGACACCGCCGACACAATGACCCTGATATCAGGCTAACGCTGCGGAAGATCCGCGTCAGCCATCTGAGCGTGTAAATTATTAATAACAGTTACAGACGTGTAAGATTTTTAAGATATATATATATATATATATATATATATATATATATATATATATATATATATATATATATATATATATATATATATATTGTTGTTTAAAAGGTATTTATGAATCGTAAATATTTTAAATATTGCTTCAGGGTTATTATGTGAAGATGTGCATTTTAATAAATATATGATATATTAAAAAAAAAAAAAAAAAGTTAAAAATAAAACAGGAGCCTGCATAGAAGAGAGAACGTTTTAATTATTTTTGTTTAATTTTTTTTTTTTTACATAATAATAATGTTTTTCACATTTAAAATAAGCGAAAATATTTTATTGTTTATTTTAAAGTTAGGATAATAAAGCACTGCACCGAACTATGTATGCCAGCGCTTGCTTTTGACAATTCCTTTATTTGAATTAGTTTTTTTATATATATTTTTTGTTATTATTATTAAAATAATAACATTTTATTTATTTATAGTAGCCTAATAAAATATTGCACGTCTTGCAAGTCATGTATGTCAATAATAATAATAACGTTTGTGTAATTGTTTTTTTATATATATATATATATATATATATATATATATATATATATATATATATATATATATATATATATATATACGTTTATCATGAACGTTTATTGTTATTGAAAGTGCTTTGGATAGGCCTTACTTTTTTATCTTTATTTTGAAATATTTTATTTAATATTTTTTAATTTTGTATTTTATTTATCATGTCAATGAAGCTTAGATCTGCATGGCGATCTGTATCAGACAGATATGTACAGTGGATAGATAGATAGATAGATAGATAGATAGATAGATAGATAGATAGATAGATAGATAGATAGATAGATAGATAGATAGATAGATAGATAGATAGATAGATAGATAGACAGACAGACAGTCAGATAGATAGATAGATGTCTGCTGGTCTGACGGGTCTGAATGACAGATCACGCCTGTAAGTGACAAAGTCTCGATGAGCGGACATTAACACCGGCGCTGATGGCCACTCACTCGTCTCTTCTTCTTCCTCTGTCTCTTTATTCCGCGAGAAAACGCGCAGCAGAGCGCCTCGGGCACCGAACACAATGGAGAGCTGGAGAGGGCGGGACGGGGGGAGAGAGAGACCCCATGCATGTATAAATGAAGGCCGCATGGGGGGAAGGTAGGGGCGGCCTTGAAGAGATCAGATTAAACAACAATACAAAAGCCCACCACGCTCGCCTCTTATTTATTTAGATTTTAATGAATGGGGAGCGTTTGTGCGAGCTGAAGAATCCTAATATCCTATAAGGCCCTCACCGCGTTAGATCAGGCCCAATGGGTTGTTTATTTCGGGATTCGTTTAAACATGCACGTCTGAAAAAAATTCATAGTTCCATACACTCTCGCATATCTCGAAGAGGCATCGTCTGTTATCACTAGATAACGTTATCGCTTTTTTTTTTTATTATCTTTTCAGAACTGTGCATTTTATAGCGTTCAAACGGTGTCTGTTTTCGTTTGATTCGGGTCTTATTTGCTACTGGTTAATTCTAGCTGGACTCTAGGCAGGATTTCACGCTACGACATTTTGCCCAGACATATTTTGCCTCACATTTGAAGTCATAAACGCGCTTTATTTACAGCAATAATAAAAACAAACCACCGCAGATGGACATGTATTGCTTTTATTCGACGAAACAACATACTACACAGAACTTGAACGGCAGCAGGCTTTAAACGTTCATCTTTCTAGACGCATAACTGATGAATACGCTTATGGTTAATGTTGAACATTTACGCTGCGCTCGTTCCCCTTCCCCGGTTCCGTTCGGACGCGAATGCAGCACGTTCCCGAGCTCTTTAAGCGCGTTCCCCAGCGCCGTGACCTCCGGGTCGCCTCCCCCGGGGATGACGCTCGCGTGTGGGGGGAAGGGTTTGCCCGTCAGGCGGTGGCCAATACGTCCTCCGTCAAAGCCCCGAGCAATCCTGTTACACACGCAGCTCGCGCGATTATCCTGCCGCTCTTCGAGCGCGACGAAAACAGCCTCTCGCGCAGAGCGGCCACGACAACACCAGCCGTATTCACCGACATATCAGAGCCCGCTTGAGCCAGCTCTTATTGGAACGCGACGCACGTGTAAAGTTCTAAAACGTTCCAAACGCTCGAAAAATGGAACGTATTTCAAACGTCCGAATTGGGGTTCTGAGAATTTTGATACGATTGCTAGGCTAATCAGTTCAGTAGTTTTGAATGGGATACATATTAATCGCGTGTTCCCGGGTTTACAAGAACGTTCCTTAGAATCTCACCACCTTTAAACAGCGTTGCGCCGAGAACGTTTTCATGTGAAAACATTTCATTTAACATTTTAATAACGTTCGTCGTCGGCGCTATTGACGTCTCATTTTAGCCTAAAGTTTTTGACAGCGTCGACTTTTTTTTGGCTCCGGCTTCGTGTCTCCGTAGGCCCCAGCGAGCCTACTTTTTTTTGTTTCCGATAACGTCCCCGTAACCAATTAATGATCTCTATTTTGGCAACAATATACCGCAATTACACCCGTTACACAATAAAGTCCGTTTCACTTCGAGCGCGTCTTCGCGTTCCCGACAAAGTCGAACGAGGGTTTAATGTTTTTAAAGCGTTCCGTTGGATAGCATTTTAACGCTGGACCAATCTAAGAACACTTAAAATACACTTTCCTCTTCTTTAAAAAAAAAAGTGTCATATTTATGTCCGCATAAGCCATCTATAAGGTTTAAAACACCCTATAAATCCGCCTACCCCCTCTTCTCTCTTTATAATATAAGCCAAAAATACCGTTTTGTGGTTTTTCAGAAGCCTCTCGGCGGCACTGCCGATTAATTTTGTTTACGGAGCCCGTGCGCGGCGCGAAACACCCCCCTCTCGCTGTATTCTACACGGGCGCATCGAGTCGTACAGAGGGAGCGCAGCCTACTGGGTTTATGGTAATTGCGGTTGTTCCCCCGACTGGCCTTCTGGGTAAGAGAGAGAGAGAGAGAGAGAGAGAGAGAGCGAGCGAGCGAGCGAGGGAGAGACAGGCGTCTCGCGCTCAGCTTTCATTCCCCGCTGCACGCGCTTACGGAAAGACGCACACACACACACACACACACACACACAAGCAGCAGTCGCGCAAAGCACTCAGCGCGCCAGGGATATCGCGTATCGGAACCGGGACAAAGAGACGGAAATTTTTTTTTCCGCGATCGGCCCGCCAGATTAAAGAGACAGAGGGGAGCCCGCGTGACGGTTCCGTCGGCCAGCGGTCCGCCAGCGCGCGCGCGCGACGACCGGCCCGTGCGCACACGAGCGAACACGCCGCCGCCGTTCTCGCGGCGTGGCTCTCGATCGCTCGTCGTCTCGCCTGAGCCCAACATGGCGCTGCGAGGCGTCGTGTAGCAGACTTTCAGTTCAGCCGGAGCCCCGGGGATTTTTCGCCACCTGTGCGTTCGCGCGATTCGCGCCGGAGCCGTCCCCCCCCCCAGCTCGAAGGAATTACGCTCGACCGCCGGTGCATGGATGTACGTGGAGCTCGCCTTCGCCGTTCTCCCGGAGTGGATATCCGTATTCGGCAAGTCCGGAGATACTTTGAACTTCTGAAGGACTTCATTTGAAAACAAAGAGAAAACTAGGGTTAGCAGACTGACCTGAGTTCTATACATATATATAGGCTATATAGTAATGCAGCTTTCAACGGGAGCGTCGGATCCTCTTTGTTTTAACGGGAATCTTTGCATATCTTAAAAACTAAAAGAGTGCAAACTTGCATTTAAAGAGGAAACCCCACACTTTCCGCGCGACTCGATGAACGACACGCACCACTGCATTCAGGTAACGACGCTTTAACGCTTTGTTGTTGGTGTTTTCCACGTTTTATCTGCTCGTGTTTGTTCCGTTACACTGTCCGGTCTAGGCAAACGCGTCCGATCGGTTTCGCGCGGACCTTCGGCATAGCCGGAGGGGGGGTTTGTTTTTCCTGCCCGCAACTATCTGAAGCCGCGAAGTTTCGCGCATTTCGCCCCCGCTGCTTTTGACGCATTCGACGTTAAAACTCGCGTTCGCGGATAAGTTTTTAACGTTTGGTCTCCGGGCCGGCCGGTGCCGCGATCGCGGGCGACGCTGCTGTTGACACGACTCGCCGGCGGTTCGTGTTTGCGTACGGACATCAGACGTCGCTTCTTTTTTTTTTCGTCTCGCGGATCTGTATAACCTACTTTTTCTGTCAGTCCGAGGGGCTGCCTAACGAATCATTTCCCACGTTACGGGACTTTCCTTTTCAGTAGCTGACCTTTTCAGCGCGCGTCGCAGCCTGTTCATAGCGAAATCAAATCGTAGATTTGTGGAACTGTTGGTTTCTGTGAAATTCACGTGCGTTGTTTTTTTTTTTCTTTCGCGCGTTGAGTAACGAGACGGCGGCGCGCGCTCGCCGAAGCTCGCGGACTTTCTTTTTTCCGATCGGGATACGCCGCGCAGGCTATTGATTTCGCGAGCCTCGCCCTTTTATGTGACGCTTGCTAACCTCGCGAAAATCGCAAAGCTCGGTCCCTTTCGTGTCTCCTAGAAAACAAGAACTGGACGTGACCTCCAAACAAGTATATACGCGCGTTTGGAGGTCACCTCCATTTCTTTCTCTCTTTTTTTTTCCTCCAGCGCGCTTTGTGAGAGGACTTAAAGGAAACGTCGCGGACGGAACGAGCTTGAAAATTCACGTAAAATGAATGAAATGTTATCGGCTGAGCCCCAGCTGGACCGACGGCGCTCCGTTCTTTGTGGAGACGCCGTAAGTCTTTTGTTGTCGGACGCGAATGTTGACGAAGAGACTTCGCGACCTTCTCGCGCTCAAAGTTATTCGCTGTCCGGGACCGGAGGAAATCGGCTTGGCCGCTTCCTACCGACTGAAGTCGCCGACGGCTTGGCGTGTGATCTATCACGGGCGCTTTGAAGTTTGAGGAAGCTCTTTGTCCCCGACAGGCGCTTTTGGGATCCGTACCGACGCGACGTTTCTCCGCTTCACGGCGTGTGTCGCGCGGTCCAAGAGCGGACGTCGCTGGGGCTGTCGCGCGCGGGCGGGTGCCTGCTTTGTGGGGAAACCTCGGGGTCGATTCCAAGCCGACCCGAAAGTTTCTAGGTTTAATTCCCACGAGGGCCGATCGACGAACCATTATCGCCTCCTCTTGAACCAGACGCGCGCTCCCAGGGTCGGCTCGACGAGTTGCTGTTTAAATCGAAACAGATAAAAACAGCTTCGCTAAAGGTTGTTTTTGGTTAGGCCGAGGCAAACGCAGGCCCCTGGTTGCTGGCCTGCTTTCCGTAGCCAAACCCGCGGGTTAATTTTTCACGGGAGTCTCGTTTCTAAATGCTTGCGACGTGCTATTCTGCATAATTAAAGCGCCGTGGACGCTATTAATCAAACATGCCAGAGCGCATCCGTACGAATCCCGGCAGAAAGAAAGCCCTGGATCCATCCGTGTTTTCGCAGGCTTGCCTAAACGGCTACTGCAGATTTTTTCGGGCATCGGAGCGTCAGCCCGACTCAATCACACCGTCCGTTTTTTAAAAGCGCCTTTCAATCCGACGCCTTATTGCCGCGCGCGCCCTTAAGTCGTTCCTCAATGGCTCTCGTTAAGGATTCCCAATAAGACCGGTTTGGCTGTAGAAGTTCTCGAGTCGGTTCATTAGCTCTTTCTAGATTAAAAGAGCTCTTTGGATCACGCAGGCTGTAGCTTTTTTTGGGGGTTAGGCCTGGATGTTCTTCTGAAGAGCTACACAGTGGAAGGTTCTCTGTCGCCCTTAAATGCGAAAACCCCTTTCTGCTTCTAATGGGAACCTTAACACACACACACACACACACACACACACACACACACACACACACACTGAAGCGTTCAACTGAAAAAGACTTTTTACTTAGTCGCAAATCAAACATCGCAAACTTTACAGAGTGGAACCAACCACAGGTTTAATGTTGTATAAAAGCCTACAACCTGCTCATTATTTGTTCCGATCTCTTCGATACGATGTTCAGTATTTTTAGTCCCGACACCTGCTATGTTCTACGCATGCGTGTATTTTTTGCAGTGGCGGTCGTGCATGAACCGCTCGCTTCGCCCGGTCCCCCGACTCGCCCCGCCGGGACCCCCGGGCTCTCCGGGGTTGTTTATTTATAGCGAGCTCGCGCCCGCACGGTCCCCTCACCCGCGGAGCCCGTCTGCTGGAGACAGACCAGCCTATATTCCGATGTCAGCGTCAGATGTGCGAGAGAGAAAGTGTGACATGTCTGGCCCGTATTGTAATGCCCTATACATATACACCCGCGGGTGGAATTCAGGCCGACAAGTCGTGGCCTGAGTTAAACCGGTGCCACAGTTCACGGGGTATTTAAAGTGATTGATGTTGGCCTTGAATCTGGCAGAAATCAAGACGAGCCGCATTGCAAGAGTTTGGCGGCGTCGGAGGTTACGGAGACATCCCGTGATTGAGTCAAATATATAAACACGACGCTATATTAAGAATTCCCATTTAATCTGTGCCTCGGCCTCGAGGTGTATTACGGCGGGAATGAAAAGCGAAGTTCTTTGGGACAAAAGAAGTTTATTTGCGGTGCGTTTATAACGACTTTTGCTCTTGGTTGGAATTTTAGCTTGCGCTTCCGAAGTGAATCGATAGCGCGCGCCCGTCGAAGCGGATCGATCCGTCATCCCGCGAAAAAAACAATTTGCAAAACATTTGCGCCGAATATTAAATATTTAGCGTTTAACACCCGGGCGCCCGCGAGCAGACGTCCTCTCGGAGTCGGTTTCTTTACCGAATCGCGTTGCCAGAGTTTGCTTTTGTGTGTGTGTGTGTGTGTGTGTGTCTTGGCGGCCCCGTTTGGCTTCGTTCGCCGGCGTTTTGGTTCGCGTGAGGGCGGAGGGACGCGCGCGGATCGGATTTCGGAGCTTGGCTCCCGCTGGAGACGTCACGGTTTGATTGAAGCTTCTTCTCGGTCCGAGCGGTCCCGCGGGACGGCGCGCGCTGAAACGGGAGAGCTCTCCTCTCCGCTTCGCCGAGCTTTTGTGCCGCAGCAGGAGCCCCGGCGTGCACGGATCGCTGCGCGCTCCCGGAGCGACGCCTACCCGCGGATACATTGTTTTCTTTTCTTTGCGCTGCTTTTTTTTTCCTCCTCTCACTTTGAAAGCTGGGCTTTTGCTACAGATGCACCGTGCACGTTATAAAGACGTGGCTTGAAAATGCCAGTCACTTTAGATTCTAGTCGGAACCAAAAGAGAGAAGCGAAACTTTTACGAGGATGTTATTTTTCTCTCAGCAAACCGTCTAGGTAACCAACCGGTGCTTTAATAAACATCTACCAGTCTCCTTATTATAGTGGAGAACGCTATATGAGTTAAAACGATTAATAGCCAGCGATGAGCTGCGAAGTCATCACACATAGACATGATAAAACCGCTCTCGATTAAAACAGAACCACGCGCCCTGAAGAGGTAATGCTTTAGAAGTAATAAAAATATATATTAAATCCTTTGCGGCTTCATCCACGCATTAAGCTGTTTAAATATTTTATCATGTGGTCTCTTTTAATATTAGCAGAACAAAATGTGTCACCTAACACGTCTGATAGCAAGATCTATATTAACGCGTAAAGTGGGGACGAGGCACGTAATCCGCTCGTTATCTTGCGCACGAGCTAAAAACGGCCTCGGTTTGGGTGTCCGGAATTAAACAGGATACGGAAATGCTTAGAAACGCACTTGTTTTCTGTCATTAACTCTGACTTTTTTTAAACGTTTAGAAAGGACAAAAGTTTATTAATGTTTTTTCGGAGAACGTTTCTCGGAGCTCTGGTTCGAACGCGACCGATTAACCGAATCGGATTCGACTGCATTCGACTCGCTAAAAAAAGATTCGGTTGTCGAAAGAATCACAAGTTCAGTAAAGCGAAATTCTGGAAGGCCGCCGTGGAGTATTAGCGCAAAAAAAATAAAAAAAATAAAAAAAAACACAGTTAGAGGGCTAGGTTCGGTCTACGCGGAAGGAAAGGAAGTTCAAGATTCGGATTTATATAAAAGAAAAAAAGTCGAAGTCTCAGAGAACCCGATTTTTATAGATTTGTATTCGCATGCACGGAGAGAGAGAGAGAGAGACAGACAGAGAGAGAGAGAGAGAGAGAGAGAGAGAGAGAGAGGGTTGGCTAGAGCCAGCGCTGTAGTCTCTAGAGTACACGCACGCAACCCACCATTTCAGAGCGGCGCGGAGCGGAGCGCACACGCGGCAGACAGGGAGGTGAGCGCGAGAAAGGAATGGCTGCGGGGGCCGCGCGCGGAATGCGTGCGCTGCCAGCGCGTGGGGCTCGCAGCAATTCGTATCGCTTCTCGCAGCTGAATGTCTCCGGGCAAATAATCACTTTTGTACACGTCGCGTCTTAAATATCCGAGCCCTGCCCGCGGAATGTTTTGTTTTTGTCTTCTTTTTTTTTTTTTTAGATATATAATGGGCCAGCCAATGCACGCTCGGAGAGAAAAATGAAAAGTTTGGTCTTGCGTTGTGGGCTAATGGGATGCGTGTCGACTGACCCTTTGACCAAAAGATACAGATTCGCTATGAAAGTGTGCTTCGTAGGGGGAAGTGATGTCCCATGCGACTGATTTGCTTTTTCTTTTCATATGAAAGCCAGGTTAATACTGTCCTAGAAACGGTTTACCATGCCCTCGTTGTTTATTTCGAAACTTGTCAGTCGATTATTTTATAAAAATTAATATTTCTCCGAGAGCTAGATTGTTTTTGAACAAAGTTAGGCTACCCGCACATCATATATATATATATATATATATATATATATATATATATATATATATATATATATATATATATATATATATATATATATATTCAGCCTATGCAGTGTATAAAGTGTAATTTTTAGTCAGGTGTGTCAAGCGTGAAAATATTAGGTTATCTAAATGTGTGCATTCAAGACAGTTTTAAAAAGTTTAACCAGTCATTTCCTAAAGGTAGCCTAGTTTGAGAAGTTTAGAGCCCTTCGAAAGAAAAAATAATAAATATTCTGCTTTATTTCTAATGATCGGTCCGGGATTGGCCTGCGCTAAAGTGTGATAATCCAGGATAATGTATTCACGAGTGACGGATATTTCACCCCGAGCACCCTGCGGCGTATGACACGTTCATTTTCAGTTAGACATTGGACGCTTTGCGCTTAAGGTAATAAAGATAAGCTCGTACCTTTCACAGCAAACCAGTTCTCTTTGAAATGGCGCGCTTTAATGAAATATCTCATCCGCGTGACGGCCTCTTTTCAGAATTGACGTAGGCATGCGATACATGTTAGTAGGCTACGGACCTGCGTGTCTCGAAAAGCTTTCGCCCTTCGTCTTCGCCTCCCGCTTACGGGTATTATAAAACATTTTACTGCCGCTTTAAGAGCAGCGGAGAGCGTCGGCGCGGCGGACGATAGACTTGGCGATCTGCCACAGCCGGAGAGCCGGTGGCGGGGCCTCCGGGGCGCCTAGGTGGAGATCTCAGCGGCCTTCCTTTCTCCGCGCTCGGGGCCTCGCTGCAAAAACTCACACCTCGGGAGCTAAACATTTAACACTCTCTTTCATGCTCCGCACACTTTATAACATCATCTCGCGTTCTTCTATCAACAACACCGACCCGACGCAACTGCTTTCACGCCTGCTAATGCCTTTGGCTTATCCGTGCCACACTGTCACGCGAACGTCTTTGGGTAGGCATTGAAAATCTTTTTTTTTTTTTTTTCACTTGTAAAATATATTAGCGTTAGGCCTGCTTTGGTGTTCTTTATTTTTGTATGCAAAATGGCAAATTAAAAGATTTTTTTTGTTAATCTGCATATTGGTATATTTTCTTTTGTTAGTAATTCATTATTTTCATTTTTTGAAATAAATTAATTAAAAAAAAAATATATATATATATATATATATATATATATATATATATATATATATATATATATATATATATATATATATATATATAAAATTTGAGCAGCGCCGCGCGACGACGGGAACGACTGACCGATTCCGTTTCTGCTCCGAGCGTCTAATAACGGCGGGTCTAAAGGGACGTAAAATACGTGGCGAACTTTCCTATAGTATCCTTTTGTTTAGTTCGAAAGCCGAGGCGATTGGAAACAAAGTTAAAACAGCCCGCGCGCTTCGATTCGGTGTTGGCTCACCTGCATTAAATGGCAGACAAAGCGCCCGGCGAGCTT
This sequence comes from Puntigrus tetrazona, assembly GCF_018831695.1. NCBI lineage: Eukaryota > Metazoa > Chordata > Actinopteri > Cypriniformes > Cyprinidae > Puntigrus > Puntigrus tetrazona. Next base: position 6,029,362 of record NC_056720.1, read on the forward strand.
GGCGTGTGATTGATGTCTTTGAGAGCGGAGGTTTCTTTCCTCCGCGGGGGGTGAGTACCCCTCTTACCGAAGCGCCCCTCAAATGCATAATGTCCTCGCCCCCGCTGGCGCAATGAAAGAGCGGGTCACAGAGGGGACGGAAAATGAGAGCGCGGAGAACGTGACTGAATGGCCGAGGCGAGTGGGTTTCTGCTGCGCTCCCCACGGCAGGGTCGGATTAGGCTTTGCGAGCAGAAGAGCGTGGGGGGAAGGGAGGCGCACGCTCCGGGAACAGGGGCAGAATTTACGTTTATTAAGTTTAATGGCGGCTTAATGCCGGTGTAGTTATAGAACAATAATTCAACTTCGCGCGTAAACGCAAGAGGGCTTCTCGCGCGCGCGCGCTCGGCCTGAATGGCAATGCATCTTTTACTGTTTTGCATAAACGCGGCTGCTTTTAGTGACGGATTGTAATTGCGTTAATACGTCCCGCTTGCGCGTTAAAGCCGTTGTGCGGCACAGGTTGCTATGGAAGTGATGCGCGCACATCTGCGCGCGTATGTGTGGAGCTTGGTTTGATTGATGACAGAGGGCAAACTGTCTCGCTCCTTCAATAGCAGCGACTGTGGCCACGTCTCTAGATAAGCTCTGGGTCTGCGTTATTGAAATCTGGGGTCTGTAGAGCCATCAATAACAGAGGCGCAGCTCGCCTACTCAACAAAGCTCCGCTGTAATGTCTTGCCAAGCCGTGGGGCTGGGCGGCAGTATTTTTTGGGGGAGGGGGCGGCTTTTGATTGCCGCTTTCTACGCTGTAATGATGACCCCCCCTTCCTCTCTCTCCCTTGCCGTTGGTCTGTATGAGTAGAGAACGCTGAGGGATTCCTTATCAGACCACTTGCTCTGAGATAACAAGGCACGTGGCCCGGTGACCGTTCGCGGAGAGGAAGGCATGTGGATGCGGAAAAGCAGGCCAAGGCCTCTCGAAGAGGTCATTCCTCATTTTCCCTCTCATGTTAGCTGTAGTATGCCAATTTCTCCACTCAGTGATCAAGGGTAATTTTCACTGTGGTTCATTGTGTTTACAGCGAACTGAAAATGATATATGAATAAATAATAGAATGTGGTGAATATTCTGCCTGATGTGTAAGATCTTTGTTGTTTCTCTTTCTCCAACAGAAAATTATCCTTATGGGATGGTGAAGACTAGGGAATCTGTTGAGAACTAACAGAGAAATAGAGTCCTCATTCAAAGCATGGTAAGCATTTCATTTAACACATAGTCTCGCATGTAAACAACAGATACTCTCTTTCAGTTAGTCATGTGTGAGAACAGCTTTGTGTCATTTCGTTTTTTCATAGAGAGACAGATTTCAGACTATCCCCTCCCACATTGAAATATATCAACCTGTCACGCTTGCAAAGAGCGTAATCACCTGTTTTCCTGCATTAGAATTTTCCATTGTTGACTGATGCGTTCTCTCAGAATGCACAAGCCAGGACTGGCATAATTTGACTCCCAGGTCGCTCTCAGGTATGATGGGAAGACCGATCTGTGCTGTCTGCCAGACTGGCCGGAAAGCATACATCATGGCTGCTGCATTTCCCACACTATAACCTCGCCGCAGCTGACATTTAAAAAACGTTTTCTGCATTCGCCTGTTCTGACCTTGACTAGTGCAATGTGTTGTGACGTCCTTGTAATTTCCTATTAGCTTTTTTAAGTTAGTGTGAAAATCATCAGATTACTTTGTATGAATCAGTTTGTGATTAGAAAGTGAGATGCTTTCTTTTTGACCTTTTAATAAGAAAGTCTGATGTTTATATAAATGACCACTTGTGGTGTCTGTCGTGTGCTGTGATTCATTTTTGAGGTTCTTATCACATGCAGTCTCTTATTTCAGTGATAAATCTACCCTCTCATTTAGTGAAGGGTGATAAAGATTGGATGGATTAAATGTGCTGTTAATCTGTATTGGCCTTTTGTTCACTTGTCTGTTCGTTGTCTGAATCTTATTGCTCTTTGTTTGTTGTCTTCTTCTGCACTCTCTCTCCCCCCACCCTTACCACTCTCTGCTCTTTTGTCCCAGGTGGATGCGAGTACAACCTGCAGAATGAACCCTCTCAGTGCACTTGGCATCGATCGGGCCAGCCTGATGCGAGAGAGCCTCCATGTTCACGGAGGGATGGTTTATCCACCAGGAATTCGGACCCTGCCAACAGAAAAGGGCTATGTTGGTGACAGGATCCCCGACTTGCTCTACAAACCAGATGTCTCTCTTGATAGCCGAAAGACCGCAAACAGTTACGTTGGACTTTATAAAAGTTCCCCTCCTGGGATTCAAAAGCCCCTGGTTGTGCCTGGGACCGGTGCAGATGCTTTAGGGTTGGACAGACGCGTCTTAGCAGCAGATAAGCCCCCAGAACTGAGTCTCAATGGTGGTAGCGGCTATCTGCGGGTTCCCTGGATGAATCCCTACCATGAACCTGGAATGTACTCCTTCTTAGACTCCAGTAAATACACTACTTTAAACATGTATAAAGCATCAATCCTGTCACAACCACCACCTTACCTTCCTCAGCATCTGGCCTACCAGTCTCTATGTGCAGGAGCAGGAGGCAGTGCAGCTGGCACAGAGCGCTTGTTTTACATGCCCCCCTATCCCCCTGCACCTATATCTTCACCCCTTGCTCCTCCTCTCAGGATCCCCACTGCGACTGTTGCCCCTACTACACTGTCATCTATGATGCACCACCAGGACAAAACGATACAGAGTATTGGTCCAAGGATTCACCATGAGCCCTCAGCATTTGGGCAGCAGACCATACATCAGCAAACCCAGTCCCACCACCAGTCACCCAGTGATAGGCAGCACAGCAGCAGTGGAAACAGTGCCAGCAACAGCAAGTCCATCCGGACACCATCCAGCAAAAATACAAGCAGCACTAGCAGTAATGTTAGCAACAGTAGCAGCGTTGGTGTTAGCAGCAGCTCCAGTTCCATAGTCTCAGTAGACTCATGTCCTTCACTTGTAATGCAGCCGCCCCGCCCTACACCACGCCCGTCTCAGCCCCCTGCAGCCCCCTCTCCCCTCCCCACCTCTTGTGGATAGCACTATGGATTTCCAGAAGCCTCTGTACAGAAGTCCTTCCTCATCCTCATCATCTTCACCATCGGTTGCTCACCCTATCTACATTAGCAGCATGTCCAAAGAGCTTCGCTCTCCGATTCGGCCTACTAGCCAGAAGCCTAAAGCCAAAGAGGCAAACATGGAGTCCAGCAGAGGTATGGGGAATGAAAGAAAAAGCAGCAGCTCACCTGTTAAGACCTCTTCTGAGAAACCACCTCAACAGGGGCCTATTACCAAAGACCCAGCAGACAAGCCTTTAGACCTGTCTGCCAAAATCATGGACTTTGAAGGACCTACCAATGGGTACCCCCCAAAATTAGAGGCCTTAGCCAAGCTTGGCTATTCCCCTACTGCCCGTTATGGACTTCCCCCAAACAGGGAACTTTTAAAAGAAACCCTTTCTCCATCTTCCTCCACAGTAAGCACTTCTTCTAAAACTCCAGAAAGGCCTGAGATAATTAGCACTTTACCATCTTCCTGGGTGGTGCCAAGTCCTACCCAGACAATCAGCTCTGAGGCAAGTCAAAACAAAGGCTCCAGCATCATCAAGAATAAGAATCTTGAACATGTGGTACCACAGTCAAGAAGTTCCTCTTGTCCCAGAATTGATGACCAAAACAATGGCTCAATCCCAAGTTCTGCCCCTACTGTCATGACAACAGCATCTCGGCCATCATCTGTTTCACCTTCTCCCAAAATTAATGGAGAATGGCCAAAGTCACTTCCCACCCCATCAGAAAAGACCCCAACAGCTGCAAAGCCCCCAAAGACACTCAAAAAACCTGAGACCCCTGAAATTGGGTTTAAGCCTCAGCAATCACATTTGGAGAATGGACATGCACCAAGCCACCTCTACTTGCCTCAGGGTGAAACTTATCTTCCTCCTAGCTTAGCATATTCTAACAGATATCTCTCATACCCAGTCCCCGAAAGTCTTTCCCTTTCCCACTTGCAGTTGTCAGGAAAAGGGCCAGTGTACCCTCATCCAGTTCTGCTTAGCACTAACAGTTTGTATTCAGCACGTTTAACTCCCAAACCCGGCATCCCATATGGAATCCCACCCAGTCATGGAGAATATCTGACCTACCACGACTCACAGGAGATGGTTCATCCACTAATGTCTCCCCACCTGCCCCTGGACCATAAAGTTACCGAACGTCTGGAACTGAGGCACAGACCCCTGGACAAGCCTTGGCATCACGACGAGGCTCCGTACAAGCGCCAAAGTATCACTGACACAGACCCAGGCTACAAATCTGAGAGGGAGTCAGAGAGGCAAGAAGTTTTGGGCTCAAAGTCTCAGAGCAAGCCTCACACAGTGAATAAAGAGGAGATTGTCTGTATCGACCTGGTCCAAGATGACACAGATGGCAGTCCAGAGCCAGACAAACATAGTGCCATCAATGCCAAATGCAAAGAGCCAGCTAAGCCAGTCGGCAGTGGGACAGGGATGGGGAATGAGAGTGGCAGTAATTCTGAGGGGAAAGAGCCAGAGCTCATGCAGATTTTGCGCTCCGGCCAGCCTGCTGTATCCTGGCCAACTGATTCAGAGCGGCGGGCAGAGGTATGCAGTCCGCCTCGGCCACAGAAGCAGTCTGACTCTCCTGTGCACAGCCAGAGTGAGGAAAGCTCCTCTGAGCATAGCCCACTACCTGACATGTTGGAAGAGCAGACACTGCGCTGTGCCAGAACCTCCGGCGAAAGGGCTCGAGCTGATGGTGCTGAATTCAAAGTTGATCGGCACCACGCTAATCGGCAATATGCGGACCTGGGCAAGGATGTACCAGAAGATGCAGAGTCCCATGAGGACGAGGAGGAAGGACATGGCTTGTCTAAAAGCAAGAGATCCAGCTTGGCCAAGAGAATAGCCAACTCCTCAGGCTATGTTGGCGACCGCTTCAAGTGCGTCACCACTGAGCTGTATGCGGACTCCAGCAAACTGAGCCGGGAACAGCGAGCCTTGCAGGTGAGTTCTGCAATTCTTGTATGTCGGTTGGGATGAATAGGGAAGTTTGTGCAGTTTTGGAGCATGTCACATGTCATTGTCACACTTTCAGTTCGAGACGCATTCAGATCCCTTAAGGTCAAGTAAGAGTGCTATAATGTCAGAACATCTCATATTTTTTTTGTTCCCTGGTCAACTCTTCATGTACCAATAGCCGTCACTGAATTAGATAAAGTTCCCAGCCACCCTAAGATTTACAGCTTCTCTTTAAAAATAGCTCAGTGACCTTAGTTCCAGCTTTGAACGGGCACTCATATCTAACTTCCACACTCGGTTATATTGAACGCCTTGCTAATTACAGATCTCCGTAACCCACACTCCCTCTCCTGCTCTTTCTTTCTAGCAGTTTTTGGGCCCCTGCTGTGAATCTGTCAAACAGGCTTTAATGGCAGCAGTTCTACAGTTAGCGTGAGAGAACCTAGGTGTTTGTACAAGAGCACACACACACACACACTTGAGTGTGTGGTTCAGTCAACAGCTGAAAGGGTTAACACAAAGTGCCGTCTGTGGCTGCTTTGCCCAGTCGTGCGGAAGCTCAGCTGCTGAGTGTTTGTGTGTGTGCGTTCATGCCATGGCCTTGCTAGCACATAATGCTGCAGGCAACTGTTAACCTGCAGGTGAGCCCTGGAGACCGGTGTGTGCGTGTGTGTGCGGGGCATACCAAAATATAAACGCACACCATTTCCTACACGCTTCCGTCTCGCACTCCGTTCCTCTCTTCACACACGCACACCCCTAGGCCCCCACTAGCCATGTGCGTGGTGGCAGCCCTCCCAGCTTAAGTGAAATCCGGCCCATTCTTTCCTGATGGGGAAGATTAGAGTTCTTACCAGCAGCAGCGAGCAGAGCGCTCGCCGACTGGCAGAGTCATTAGCGCACACACACATAGTCGCGCAACGGAGGGAGAGCAAGGGAGAGGCTGATGGAAGACAATGCCCTAATTTCAGATAGCCCACACATTTCGGAAAGTCCTTTATAAATAAGCCCAGTATCTTCCACACATTTCCACATATTTTACATTGAAGTTTCTATCATTCAAAAAAGCCTTAGCATTCTTAACTATATCATGAATTTCCCCATCTTTTTTGGTGTATGAGGGTAAGTTAATGTTTGTTTGCAGATGTGTTAAATTTTTGTAAATATTCAATTCAAATCATTGAAAAAGACATTGAGCCCCATTCTGATTGCTTAGATGGAAGGATTATCACAAGAGGACAGTAATTTAAGTCAACCAGCTGCGTTTTGGGAGGTCAGTTCATTTTATTTTTAAATTACTAATCAGTTGAAATGAGTAACACTTGGTTTTGTGCCCACAGGCGGTTGTGAAGTTAGACTTTATTTCCTTCCTTCTCCCCCTTTCTGAGGGGCCCTGAAAATTGCATGGTCAAATATGAGTAAAATAAATCCCCTGATTTCACCTATATCAGTTAGCTTTTGTTATAAGTTATTGATGTGCATTTGCTGCATTTTACTCTAATGCGCTTTACTTTAGCTCCTGTTCTACTCTCACTGCAGATTTATTTTATGCAAGTTTTATTCTGTTTTTCCCCTCTATTTTTGTTGTACTGGAGCACACGAGAGACAGGCTTTACAGCTGGTGCTCGTAACACTGGATCTGGTTTCACGATTGTGCTGTGTGTGTGTGTGTGTGTGTGTGTGTGTGTGTGTGTGTGTCTGTGTGCGATGATGCGTTTCTCGGAGCTGGAGCTGAAGGAAAAGGAGGGGTGTGTGTCGTCTGCAGCGCCCGGCCTGGGGAGAGAGCGGGAGAGAGAGAGGGAGCTGGCAGAGAGCCAGCACGGAGCGGGAGACTGGGAACGAAGCCAGCCAAGCTCCAGGCCCTCCGCAGCCCTTTCGGCCCTCTCCGATCACACCGAGCAGCACAACGGTAAGATGCTTGCACGCACACACACACAAGCGCAATCCCTCTCCTGCACTCCCTTTTCTTTCTCTTTCTTTCTTTCTCACACTATCTGTCTTTCGTGAAACGTCTCTAACTTTCGTCTTGCTCTCAGGCTGCGTTTTTTTCCCCATCCGCTCTCCTTTTGTCCAATCTCCTGCTATCTTCGGAATCCATCCCAGATTCACAGGCGTTTGCTCGCTCCCCCCAACCCCCTTACATTTCCTTCCCTTGTCACTAGGGACGGTCCCTGTGCTGTGGCGCTCCATGCAACAGCGTTAAACCAGCGGAAACGACGTGGTAAACATGGCTTCCGCCACCGCCACCCTCAAACAGGAAGCGCTCACATAAACATGCTCTGACTCTCTTTCTCTCTCTCTCTCTCTCTCTCCTCTCTCTCTCTCTCTCTCTCTCTCTCTCTCTCTCTTTCTGCTGTTTTGGCTCTTGTTTTTTCCACTTGAGTTTTGGTAATGGCCTAATGCCATCAGATTTCCAAATCAACACTTTGCTGCTATGTGACCTCGCTCTCCCTGGTGGCTTTCACAGAGGCGAGGCGTTTCCTGTGCATGTGGGTCAGAGTGTGTGTGTGTGTGTGTGTGTGTGCGCGAGCGAACACTCGCATGTGTGTCAGCCACACGGACAATTAACAGTGCTCTGGATTACATAAACAGAGTGTGCTCGGCAGACCGGCAGTTCCTGTGAAGCTTTGAAGGTGAAAACGCTAGCAAAAACCTTCTACTGTAGTTTTAAGTCGTCGTATGCCGTTCTGTTTAACAGTCAATACCGTTCTAGTAATTGATTATTTGACTCGGTGCGTCCTTTCAGGATGTTTCATGTCCTTCGTTCCTCTTTTGATTTTTTTTTTTTTTACGCCCCGTCTGTCCTTCAACATCTCTCTCTCTCTCTCTCTCTCTCTCTCTCTAGCTCTCTCAGAATGGCCACATTAACTCTCTCCGGGTGACGCGAATGATGTTACCATGGTGATCTGTTTTGGTTCAGAGTTGCTATGGTGCACACATTGCCATGAATTATGGGATGCATGTGGTGTTAGTCACATGCTTTGTGTGTGTCTGCGAGAGCCTGGGGCAGGGTGGGCTGCATTCTTACCCAGGCCAGCATAAAGGTAGTTTTGTTCTGCATCGAAAGCGCGTTAATCAAGTCATTTTGTACGTGCGATTCCGCACCGTTTTTATTATTTTCGTCGAATGCGTCATTTTCGGTAAATTCGATGGATCTGGTTTACGCGTGACTTATAGGTGTCAGCTAGCTGCGCAATGTGCAAGTGCATGATTTTAGGACGTGCATGTGATGCTATATATGGTGTGAGCGTGTGTGTGTGTGTGTGAAAGAGAGAAGCGGGCGGTATGGAGCGTGAGCCCCTAGCGCCTGTCTTTGATCTGCGCTGCTGCTCTTAGCTGCCGGGAGACATTCTCAAGGAGCGCTTTTCACTGCCACACACAGAATGGGAGAAAGCAGGAGAGGGGGAGGAGAGAGAGAGGAAGGGGGAGGGTGAGGAGACTCGAGCTGGGTTGCCGCTTGCGCTCTTGGCACGGATGTTCGGGCTAATTTAAGCTCGCAGAGAGAGCGAGCAAGTGCGTCCCTGTTTGCCGTCTAGCTCCCCGTGTGGGATGGGTGTGGCGCAGTTAAGCGAAAACACACAAGTGTCCAGGGTAGGGGGGGACGGCGTCGTTTTTCTGTACTCTCTTTCATTTCTATCCCTTCTCGGTCTACTCTTGGCCTTCTTTCGAACTCGGAAATAAGGTCGTTCTCCGCTTGCCGCGTCACGACGCGCCAGACTAATGCAGTTGTGTTTGTGTGGCTTCGCAGGTGCAGCGCCGACATGTGCAAACAACAGAGTTCCCGTGCTCCAGCGGTGCGGCCCACCGCCAGCCGACGTCCCGCAGTCCCGCCGAGCGGAGGAGAAGAGAGCGAGGGACGGGAAAGGAGAGGAGGAGGGGACTGTTGGCACGGCGACGGGCAGGAAACGTGCATTGGGTTTGGAACAGAGCCAAGGCCACCCTGATTGCACGCACACCGCAGAAGAGAGAGACGGAGAGAGACGGACGAGAGGAGAGGACGATAATGGCATCGCGGTGAAGAGAGCGAGACTGATTTCAGGTAGACGTCCGGGGCTGTCTGTCTCTCCGGTGTCCTTCAGCGCATCCGTCCCCTCTTTTTCCATCTTTTCATCCCGTTCTTTCTGCCAGCTCCAAGTAGCGGATGGTCCGCTCCGTCTTTCATCTTATCGCCGACCTCGTGACACGTCTCACTCCCTGGCCGCTCTTTTCCCTTTCCCTCTGCTTGCTCCGGCTTTGATCCTTCCGCTGGCCTTTTCGATTCATCTTGATTTGTGTTTATTGCCGTCACATGGTCCAAATAAACACAACTGCCGGGCGTTCTCTGCCCCACTCTCTCTTTGTGCTCAGTCTAAAGGGCGTTTTCAGACATCAAAACAACCTTTGTATAAACTCGCGCCGCTTAAACTTGTCCCAGAATGCAGTTGTTGGGGTTTTCTTTTTTTTTTCGTCAGCAAAACGTGGGTGTCTGTTCGGCTCCGTGCTTTCATTTAAAAGCTATCAAACTGGTGGGTGTTTGTGCTCTAGAAGGAAACAACTCCGTTAACAATCGGAAAACAATTCCTGCTCTAAGTGCGCAATTCTTTGTTTATACTTTGCACTGACACAAGTGAACATTGCTAAATTGAGATGCGAATGGGATGCAGTGCATTGTGGGGGATGCGTTACGATCCAATTACGGGGGTGCATTGTGAACCTTTGGAGAAGATATGTAGTCCCAAACTTAGCGTAGGGGAGTAACTAGTTACATGCAACCAAACTAAGTAAATAATTACAAAATAAAGGTAATAGGAATAGGACACATGCTTTGTTCTTTCTATTTGGGTCCGTGTATGTGTTTTAGTTTTTTAAGATCATCTATTTTTTTCCAAAGCATTGCTAGATGCCGGTGTTTCCCAGCTAAGCCACGATTTAATTTAATCTTCTGATTTTAATTCTGTGTTTTACCTCAGAATGGTAAAAAGAGGTGTTAAAATGCGTGAACGTTTCAGGCAAAAAAATTCACAGCCATTGCGCAGTGGCCTTAAATCCTGTTGCATCCAGAAAATTGTCCCGGGTGACCACTTAAGATCTTATCACCCGAGCTGAATGTTAATAAAGGTATAAACGGATCGCTTCTATCTCCGTCCGCAGATGTGTGGCCGCAGCCCTCCGAGCAGGAGGTGAAGAATCTGAAAGTGTGTATCGAGTTGACCGGTCTTCGGCTCAGTAAACCCCGCCACCTCCATAATCTCCAGGAACTGTGGGATAGACAGGGCCAGCTCAACCATGACAGGCCACAATTCGGAGCTCCCAACATGGGATTGTCTCCCGCGACCAAAGCCTGTCTTCCGCAACTCCAAACCGCCAGGAGGGAAAAGCTTGACCATTGCCCCTCGGAGATCCCGAGAGTCGCCCACGGCGTCCCTGCCTTGGATCGAAAGCTCAAAGCAAACGGATTCGAAGAGAAGGGGGTGAAGAGGAAAGCAGAAGTGGAGAAAGGCTGGACGAAAGACCAGCTGGAATACATAGAGTCCGATGCAGGTATGTCTTCCTGTTTAGTTTAAATGCAACGGTTGTAAGCGAAAAGCAGAGCATTCTGGGTAGGACGGAGGAGCCTGTCTGTGACGATCTTTAGAGGACTTTTGTGTCAAGAGGACCTCAGATTCGGGATGGCAGGGGACAACGGTGTAAATTGGTTTTGTCGTCTGTTATCCTGTTTTATTTGCATGACTAAACAGTTTCCTCATTTAGCCACGAACCATTCAGGACAGGAATGAAGATACAGAGAGATCTCTTATGCACTTATGAAACTACACACTACGCCCCACAGATGGCTTACATATGACACTATGTGCCCTACATACTGTATCTACATCTACATAAGCATTGCACTTTACATAAGTCGTCTATGTAGTATTTATCTTTGTAGGGTACAGACTACATCCTACACCCTATATACTACAATCTATGTGTACCTTTTTCCCGCAAACAGTTCCCTGCATCCTAAATATTATCACCCTACTTGCATATGCCATACATATTACACACTCGTTTCTATATATTGTGTTTTGCACAATGCATACTACAACATGTATCCTTAAAACTACATTTCATTGCATACCATGCCTAAATGCTACACTTTACATGGTATACAATAAACCCTACTTACTAATTAACGCCTCCAGTATGCAACAGTCAATACCCTACATCTTTTAAACTACATACTAGTCAACATACTACACCCTATCTATCTATCTATCTATCTATCTATCTATCTATCTATCTCTCTTACACAATGCATACTACAGTCTGTATCCTTTAAACTACATACTATTGCACACAACCTTCTCACATCTAGTATAGTACACACTACACTTTATATGGTTTATATGGTACACAACCCACTACTTATTATTTAATGTTCACTACATATGCATGTATACTGCATACTACATACTATTTGTATACTATAGAAACTACGTCCTTTCACATATGTGCCTCATATATACATTTATACCGCATTCTGCACACTGTGTACTATTTTTACACTATAGAAACTCTCCTTTCACATACTAAATTCTACATGCTACGCCCTACATACTACACCCTGTTTCCTTCGATTGGCAGGTCTGTAAATGGTGCTCAAAGCTAAGTCTCATTAAGTTATGCAGGTCAGAGAAGGACCCAGAAGGAGAGAGCGGAGCGGGGAGACACAAGCGGAGTTAACAAATGAGACACGACGAGAAAGGGAACGAGCGGCTGTTAGAAAGCAGAGGGAAAGGGTGGAAGAGAAGGAGTGAAAGAGATGAAAAGAGGATACGGAGCGCTGAGGGGAGAACTGAGGTGAAAGACGAGAGCGAGGCAGTAGGGAGAGGCAGATTAGAGGAAAGCAGAGCACGTCGCCCTGTGTCTGCGGCTTTGGGATAGCAATAATGATTCTTGTTGATTGACAAGCCTCGCTCGCGCTTGCTCGCACGCTCGCACGCACACACACACACTCTCTCAGGCGCTCGCTTCCTTGTTGGTATAAAAGCATCGCCGAGAAAGCGCATGCCGCAGAGTAATGAGCCATGAGATTCCACAACTGTGCAAATAACAACGTGCGTGCGTGTGTGTGTGTGTGCGCGCGCGTGCGTGCGTGCGTGTGTGTGTGTGTGAGGCTGCCCGTCAGTATCTTGGCTGCTGGATATTGTGCTGGCGTTCTGTCAGGAGGATTAGAGAGCAGCAAGACGAGAGACGAGACTCTTTATCTCATTCTATCCCTCACTCTGTGCGTGTGAGTAATATGTCCTATACATATGCATCTTGGTTTTACTCAAGCTGAGAGATGGTTTGCTAGTTAATGCATTATTGTGTGTGTGTGTGTGTGTGTGTGTGTGTGTGTGCGCGCGCGTGTGTGTGTGTGAGTGAGAGAGAGAGTGCGTGCGCGCGCGCCCAGTTGCGTGCTAATGGGAGGCTAATATCCCCCAGATGTCCCTGTCAAAATCCGTCTCCCACCGCACACACACACATACACACACTCGCTCTTCAGCCGAGGGAATTCGTACGCACACGCAGGCTAATTTGTGTTGTCTGTGACGAGGTGTGAGAGACAAGACACGCATGCCGGTGATGCACGACTCTCCGCTGTAAGCCCCAGGGTGCGCGCGCGCGCGTTTTTTTTTTTTTTTTTTAGCGCGCTGCTTTTGTTCTGTTGATTTTTAAAGGCATTAAGGTCTTTGCTCCCCTTTTGCTAATTGAGTGATTCACTTAGGTTGCAGAGCACGCACGCTTCTGCGCGCGTATGTGTGTGCGCGCGGGGTAGGTGCGCTGAATCCGGTCTCAAGGGTTCTCGGGGTAGGACTTTAATTAGCCTGTTGAAGGAGAGGAGCGCTTTACGCAGGCCGGAACGCTTTGCCCGAGAGGATGGGTTCGTTCGCGCAAACGCGAACAGTCGCACAGTTGGTGGCCCGCTTGCTGAAAGTTCTCCAAGGTGCTTTTGTCTTGACGATCTGTTAGATCTGACACGATCACATCTACCCAAACCGATCACTGCAGAGAACGCTGATGCGCGGCGGATCTGATTTTGCAGTAGATTTGATAAGATTTGCGAATTTTGTGCGTGTTTGTGTGAATATTGGTGGTATTATTATTAGTATGTTAGACAGTATCTAGATGGATGAAATCTGTGTTTGCAAATGAGAAATGTAGTTGTTTTTTTTATTTAAAATCTTTAAAAGCGCTTACTGAATTCAACAAGAATGCAAAGACACATAATTGATGTTTTTTTGTTTGCGTAGCGAACTAAAAAAATGCATGCAGTGTTTACTCCAATTCGTCAGTTTTGTATATAAATTAAAGATAAAAAAAAATGCACTAAAAATCTGAAAAAAGTACCAAATTTGGAACAGCGCACCAAACGGCTGAAACGCGTAAAGGTGTAACGTTAAAGCGAACACCTCGCTTTTATATTTTTCTGTTAACAGGCCCGTGAGAGCATTTGTTAGCCATCCTCTGGTTATCGCACGAGATCGATCCTTTGACATTCGCCCTGGCTCATATACTGGTGTTTTTGTTGGCTATGTGGTCTTCTGTCTTTGGCGTCCTCTGTTCTTGCTCGCATGCGTGAGAGAAATTTCCTCTGTGTGGTGGGGCTCTCGCTGTCTTTATGTGTGTGTGTGTGTGTGTGTGTGTGACTGAACGGGGAATATGATGAATAATGGAACAGATGTGGAGCGTGCTCAGTTTCTCTCTCTCTCCCTCCCTCGGCCTTGCGCTCACCCTTTCATCGTCTCTTTCCCTCGCCGCTGCGTCTCTCTCTCTCTATTCTTCCACTTTTACGTCCGTCCGTCATCTCTCCTTTTCTGTTCGCCGTTGCTTCCCTTTTCATTTGATTCCCCTCTCTTATCTCGCTCTTCCTTTCATGTCTTCCCTCTTTTCCCTTCCGTCCCTCTCCTCCGGTTGATGTTATCGCTTAAGCGTTCCTCTCTCGGGCTCTGCTCACGTGACGCAAAATAGAAAGCAGACGAGGGGAAAGGATGCATCGGTTTTCGTAAATCTTTTCGTCCTTTGTCTGTCCCTCATAAGGCGGTCAGCCCGCCGCTGTCAGTCTGATTCAGTTAACGAGACTTTAAGGAAGCTTCTGTCGGTTTGATATTCGCGCGTGTGTGTCCCGCGATGAAATCTCTCGCGAGCGCATTCACCGTGAATCCCACAGTTGCGTTCTTGCCGTTTATTTTTCGCGCGGTTTCCTCGCAGCCCCGTTTGCTGCGAAGTCAATAATTCTGTAGTGTTTTATAGTAATTCATTTCATGCATTTTATTAATTTGCACTAACACTTTTTTGCATCTCCCACCCTTTGAATGTTCTTGAAATATTTTGTCCATTTGTCACATTCAGCTTAATTATATTTTCAGCGAGTTTTAACACATTACGCAATTCTTTCGTTAGGCCTTTCAGCGCAACCACGACAGAAAAGATACGAAAACTTAACTTTTAACTCTTTTAACTGATTTTTTTTTATCGTACTGCAGCATTCTCGGCTATTTTAAACGCATTTTACTATTTTTTTGTGTATAATTGCATAGATTTTCATCCACAATTGTTGCATAAATTAAATATCAAATATTGTTTGTTTTTATTTTTATTACCTGAATTGAGCTAAATTCTTCCTTAAATTTTACTGCAAGATGTTCGGCCAATTTTAATACATTTTACAAAACTTTAATTTTGTAAAATTGCGTTGCTTTTTCAGCCATCGGTGTAGAAAAAGGCACAAACAAAAACGTTCAACTGAATTTAATTGATCTTTTTGGTTGCTTTTTTTTAACCCACAGTAACATTCTCAGCTAGTATTAATGCATTTTACCAAATTTTCAAATTTAGTTGAAGTGCATTGCTTTTAAGCGCAACAAAATTGTTCAACTTTCAATTCAGCTGTGTGTTTATTCACATTTTCAACCATTTCCATTAACATGAGCGCAATGTTAGCCGCCTCTTTTAATCTCTCTCTCTCTCTCTCTCTCTCTCTCTCTTTCTCTCTCTCCAGCAGTTCCTGTTCTCTCTGACGGCTTTTGTGTCGATGCCGTAAGGAAGTTTTCCTCCTCCATTTCGTCCCACTTCTCCGAAAAGCGGCAGCGATTAAAGGAGCACCGCAGGTCGCTGGGCTCCTCCTCGCCCTCTCCGGACCCCGACGGCACCTTTCCGTCTCGCTTGCGCCGACACGGGGACCCGGAAAAGCCGAAGGGCAAGCGGCAGTGCAAGACCAAACACCTCGGCCAACAGGAGCGCAGGATGCTGCTGCAGTCGGCCAATGAGGAGTGTCCCGAGCTCAGCCCCGCCCACCAACACAAGGTAAGCGCGGAGGCGCGCGACAGAAGGTCGAAGCGCGCGTTTATCCGCTCGAGAACGTCCTTTCTTTGTCCGCGGCGCTCTTTGCTTTGGCTCGCAACCCGAGCGTTCTCCCCGGGCTCAGCGAGGAACCGTTTAAAAAACGTGTCTCCAATCACAACAATGTTAATCATCCCAATTAGGGAAGCGCCGCGGCTCTCCGGGACGGCTCGGCGGACGCGGGACGGGGGGTCAGAGCGCGTGCGTTTCGAGCGCGGTTGCTTTGACCTCCTCTCGCGCTGAAAGGCAGACTCCCGGCGGAGAGACGCGAGCGAGGGGGAGGGGAGACGTGAAGGCCGGGTCAGGATCTGCTCTCTTTCTCTCTCCGTCAAGGAAAAACGATTCCCCAGCGAACTGGCTGCGCATTCTTTAAATAACAGCGTCCGCGTTCTCCCCGCGCGCAGATGGAGCGCGCGCGCCACACACACACACACACACACACACACACACCTTGAGTCCGCGGCGTTTACAGCAGACAAACGCACTCCTGTGAAAACATCATGTAGATGTTTACACAATACAGTGTGTGCGGGTTTACTCGGTTTGCAAAGCGAACTACTTTTTTCCGACACCTGCCTCCGGGGACGTACGGGACGTCCTCAGTTAGGAGGAATGATTCGTAACAGTTTGCGTGTCTAGTGGTTTGCTGAAAAGGTGTATGTTTTTCCTTTTACCTTTTTTTGCGCGTTTTGTCCTTTCAGTTAAGGACAAAATCCAAAATATTGGAAAAATGAGAATTACCATTTTTAACAATATTACACTTCTAATTCTTCCTATTATTAATATCGTGAATATAAATATATACACATTCTCTAATACTTGTCATTATTAATATCTATATATATATATATAATATATTTTATTGGTCAGATTTTAAGAGACTTGTTTTCTTTTGCATTGTTACGGACCAGGCAGAGCGTGTATGTGCGCGCTGTGTGTGTGTGTGTGTGTGTGTGTGTGTGTGTGTTTACTCTGACAGCTGCTGCGCTGTGGAACTCCTCTGGGGTGGGTGGAGTTCCCGCCCCGATCCCCCTTCCCGACCTTCAGTCTGCTCGCATGAACTCGCGACCTACACACACACACACACACACACAGGCTCTTATCCGCCCGCCCTACTGCGCTCCACAGATAGAGAACTCGCACACGGAAGGCGGGAGAGATAAAGCGAGTGGGAGAGAGCCAAAGTCTTCCGTTGTTTCCTGTTTAACTTTCCCTGCCGGGGAACACGCTCGCTGATGGATCGGCGTCCGCAGGCTCCCCGTCCAGCCTCGCGATCAAGCGCGCGCGCGCGCAGCCTAGAGCCCCAAAAACAGCGGAGCGCGGGATGCGGGAAAGACGTTTGCGTTTGCACATAGTCTCCGTTTGTTTCCCCGCGTTTAACTGCAGGCCAGAAATAACCTCGCTGACCGCGCGGGGCGTGTTCGCGAGGAATCGCCGTTGACAGCCACACTTTTGTTCTTGGTTTACGGTGGGAAACGGCGTTTCCTGCGCTGCTGTTCGGGGCTGGGTTTTCCACACACACACACAAAAATCGCGCATTTTCGCGTTCACACGTTTCAAATTTCGGCCTCTCTGATGATGCCGCGGCGCAGCACTGACAATGAACCCGTCGCTGTGATTAATTAGTGCTCCATCCCGCCTGTCTCCCGGCACCGAGCGAGCGCGTCTCTGTCACTCTTTTGTCTTTGCGAAGAACGTCCGCCCTTTGCCTGTTTAAAAAAAATAATGCCTGCGCGAAATCCAGAGATCTTGTAAAGTAACTCGTTTTTATTCCCCCGTCAGGTGCTGAAACGTTCCGTCCAGAAGCAGCCAGCGACTCTTTCCGATTACGAGATTTCACTGGTCAAACCTCGCCCCCCGTCCCCCGCCTTCCAGCCCGCGGCGCCCCCGACCCCTCCGTGCGCCGTTCCAGACGTGCCCGTACCTCCGGTCGCCCCCGCACCTCCAGCGCCAGCGGAGCCGCCGGTGAGCAGGCCCATGCCGCCAGAAGCGCGCCGACTCATCGTCAACAAGAACGCGGGCGAGACTCTGCTGCAGCGCGCCGCGCGGCTGGGATACGAGGTAAGCCCGCGTTTGCGCGTGTGCGCGCGCGACCGTCTCTCTCCGGCTGCCCTCTCCTGCTCTCTTCGCATCTCATTATTTCTGCGTGAGACTGAGTCTGACATGCGAGAGCCCCTGACAGGCACAGAGCGATCGCTTGGCGCGCGCATGCACACACACGCGCGCACACACACGGTTTTTTCCTCTCCCTCTCGCTCGCACATGCACACACATACGCGCCGTCTCATCCCTTTCTCCTTTCGGCTTTTGCACTCCCACTCAAACCTTTCTCGCTCGCATTGATTCCCTTGCTTTCGCAGGCGCGCTGTTTTTCACGCTTTCTCCGTCGCGTCCTTGCACTTTCTCTCAGTCGAACCTGAAAACCTTAACCCTTCGCGCGCCGCCTCTGATCATGCATTCGGTCTTTTCTGAGTGTTTTGGTGGTTTTTGCAACGCTGCGGTGTTCCTGAAGGCAACTTGAAATGGCAAGTGCAGCGCACTTATCTTTTTTTGCGCGTGGTTTATCAACACAGCTGAAAATTTAATAGTAAATATTGCTGCATATACCCGTCACAATTTGACTGGGTTACTCTGTTGATTGGATTTTGGAAAAAATTGCTTCAGCAACGTTTTAGCAACGTTTTAAGAACGTTCTAGCAACGCTATCTTCACTCGTAGCTGCAAAATTGAGTGTTTTAGAAGCAAAGCATGCAATTATATTTTAATTTTTTTCTATAAGTTCACGAAAACAAACTATACTTGCGAAATAATGCGCATTGATGAATCACGAGTAATAAGACTTTTATTAATTATTAAAACACCTATTTCATGTATTCAGTTAAGTACGTGTATCATGTACAAATATGAAGTATTTTCGCAATTTTTGTAACGCAACAATACTTGCACTAATCTCATTTAGCAGACTCCGTCGCTGTTCTGGAATCTGACGGTGTTCCACAGTTCTGGAATACGGTGGTTCCGTGGGTTCTGGAATGGCGCAGCGTTCCGTGTCCAATTTGGGCAGATTAATGGGGAGCTGGATTAGTTCCGGCAGTGCGTCTGAAAGGACTGGCACGGAGAACAGGAAATGAGCGATTACTGCTGCGAGCGCATGATTTCTCTCCTTCCCCGGCCCTCCCCCCTTTCCTCTCCTGCTCCGCAGTGGTGCCTTGAATTCCACCGAAAGGGAAAGTTTCTTATTGCGTTTTACGGAGCGTTTTTTTTTTTGCATTGAGCCAGTGGTGCCGTTCCAGAATAGAACACCCTTTTGTGGCGTCGGAATCGAGCTAGTTTTACGCCCCCTCATCCGTTCACCCCCATCTGCCGTTTTCCGCTTTTCTCTCGTTCCGTCTATTACGTGCATCCACATGTGTCTGTGGGTTCGTTTTCTTGCAGCTAGGGATGTTCCACTGCGCTTCGCTCCTCGCTGTGTGTTTGTGTGTGTTAAGTTTTGTGCTTGAAGTGGCCAGCAGTTCCATCACCACTGCGTGCTTTGACACACACACACACGCACGCACGCGCGCACACACACGTTTGTAGTTCCCTTCCCCCAGCGTCTCTTGTTCGCTTGTTTGCGTCTTTTCACCTCCCTTTAGCTCTCAAGTCAAGAGTTTTACTGCAACACACACTCTTTCATTACATTCCGCCAGCGCTGACGTCTTTCTTGCGTTACGATGCTGCTTATTTACACTTTGTTTGGTTGTTGCCTCCCTCTTTTATGACTCAGACAAAACTGGCCTTTGTGTGCTGATTGAAACCTATCGTTATGTGTGTGTGTGAAAGAGCACTATCCATCTCTCTCTCTCTCTCTCTCTCTCTCTCTCTCTCTCTCTGTCTCTCTCTCTGTCTCTCTCTGTCTCTCTCTCTCTCTCTCTCTCTCTCTGTCTCTCTCTCTCTCTCTGTCTCTCTCTCTCTCTCTCTCTCTCTCTCTCTCTCTCTGTCTCTCTCTCTCTCTCTCTCTCTCTCTGTCTCTCTCTCTCTCTCTCTCTCTCTCTCTCTCTCTCTCTCTGTCTCGGTCTCTCTCTGTCTCTCTCTCTCTCTCTCTGTCTCTCTCTCATTCTCTCTCTGTCTCTCTCTCTCTCTTCCTCTCTCTCTCTCTTTCTCTCTCTCTCTCTCTCTCTCTCTCTCTCTCTCTCTCTCTCTCTCTCTCTCTCTTTCTCTCTCTCTCTCTCTCTCTCTGTCTCTCTCTGTCTCTCTCTCTGTCTCTCTCTCATTCTCTCTCTGTCTCTCTCTCATTCTCTCTCTGTCTCTCTCTCTCTCTCTCTCTGTCTCTCTCTCTCTCTCTCTCTCTCTCTCTCTCTCTCTCTCTCTCTCTCTCTGTCTCTCTCTCTGTCTCTCTCTCTCTCTCTTTCTCTCTCTCTCTCTCTCTGTCTCTCTCTCTCTCTCTGTCTCTCTCTCTGTCTCTCTCTCTCTCTCTCTCTCTCTCTCTCTCTCTCTCTCTCTCTCTCACTCGGTGTACGAGTGTGAGCGGAGTGCTCTGAAACTCTTTTCTTTTTTCCTTTTCTGTCTATCTCTGTCTGTATAGTTAGCGGTAGTCTGCTGGTTTTCGGGCCGCGTGCTCTTCTCTGAGGAGGCATGTCTCTCTCACGCGACGCCACGCTGTGAAGGTCGTCAGCGGTGAGTGTGGAGGAGAACTTGCCTGGCAGTGGGTGAGGTAGTGGGGCTCGGAGTGTGCTCTCAGCCTCTCGAATCTATCGTTATTTTTTAGACAGCATAGACAAAGCTAACGAGGTTGTTGAGCATGGTATAATCGTTAAAGGAGAACTCATCGTTCTTCCTCTCTCTCTGCTAAGAAAGTCACCATATCTGCCACCTTTTGTGAGTGATCTTATTTTAACCCAAGCTTTATCTGCACGGGAAGCTGGTTTCACCCATTAAAAGATCGATCTCTGTAGTTCTCCTCTGTTGAAACATATTGTTTCTTTTAGGCGGATTCATGATCATTAATGATGATGCTGATCTGGATGTGTCTTTAAATTTTCGAATTGGTGATTTTGATTATGTTGTTTTTGTGACCACCGCTAAGATGAAGTGTTTTCTGCGGGACTTTGGTCATCTAATGCGAAATTGTCCAGAAATAACTGCAGAAAAGGAAAGGAATGTAGGAGGGCGCTCCGGGAGTGGTGATCTTCTGCGGGGGTTAGCGGTGAGGCTGAGGGAGCCCGGGGAGAGGGCTCGGTGACGCCGGCAGCGGCAGCGTCTCCTCCGGCCTCTTCCAGTGAGACGGTGGAGGAGCTCAGCGCCGACACACGCCGAGATACGTTCGGGATGAGGGTCGTAAGGACGCAGATAATGTGACATGGGGCAAAACTGGAGATGGACAAGCTGACAGGGTTTCAGAGCATTTTCAGAAAATGTGTGTGAAATAGCTAAGTGCTGTGGAATGGAAGAAGAACAAGCCATTTTTAAAATGCCCCAAAAAGAAAGAAAAGTAATGAAGTACCAGATGCTAAAGTAAGCAAAAAAATAGAAATGCATGACGATGAGGATCTCTGAGAGCGATGCAGAGTCTTCTGACTCCAGTGTGACACTTTCTCAGAATGAGGTTATTGGACGGAGCTATGAGCTTGAAGATATCAAATTATTTCTCAGATCAACCAAAAACTGAGTGCAGGAATATTTTCCTGACTTAAAACAGTTTGTTGATAAAGCAAGAAGTCTAATGGTAGAAGGTTCATTCACAAATAAAAAAGTGTATCGTTTAAAGAAAATTGTGAGGAGTCTTAACATTGCTTTAGACAATGACACGGGTTAATCTTAGGAGCAGGACTGGTCTTTGCTCTTTTTTTTCTTTTTATTTATGAGTGTAGTACATTTAGCCACTTTTAATATCAATGAGCGCAAGGAATGTTAGAAAAGAGCATTAATATATGAAACAATAAAACAGAAAAACATTGATGTCACTTTTTACAAGAAACTCACAGTGACCTGAACAATGCTGTTGATTGGATGAGGGAATTTGATGGCACTTCTGTGTTAAGTCACAACACTTCAGTTAGTGGAGGAGTGGCTATTTTATTCGCAAAGAATTTTAGTCTGTATCATATGTGATTGATGAAATTGTTAAAGGTAGGCTTTTAAAAGTCAGAGCTGTTTTAGAATTATGTTTTTGTTTTTATTTGTGTGTATGTTCCAACTGTACCGGTTGAAAGGTTAGTTTTTTTAGATTTACTATCTTCCACCTTACAAAATTGTTGTTCTGAAGAATTTCTGTTCTTAGGTGGTGATTTTAATTGCACAGAGCTAAATTTCAGGAATCATGTTCTCACTTTAATCGTCTTATCCATTTTATATAAAAAATATGAATTATGTGATATTTGGAGATCTTTAAATGGCAAGGAGAGACAGTATACTTGGGTTCATACACGGATAATATTATCTCTTGGCAAGATTGGATAGGTTTTACAGTTTTAATCATCATCTTAACATTTTTAATAAGTGTTACATCACACGGTTGGTTTTTAGGACCACAGCATGGTGCATTGTAATTTTTTTGTGTTCAGTAAAACATAAGAGTGCATATTGGCACTTTAACACTAAACTGTTAAATGACAATTTTTTTAAAGAATCTTTTAGTTTTTTCTGGGAAAGCTTCAGAGCAACAAAAGGCTCTTTTCATTCAGTACAACAGTGGTGGGACTTGGTAAAATTCAAATTAAGCAGTTTCGCAACAGTACACTCACAACGTTACTAAAGAGCTACTTCTGTCCTTAGAATCGTTAGAAAAAGAAATTATTGAGTGTCATAATCTAGCCCAGTCTAGTGGTGAAGCTAGGCATTTGAAGCCTGCTCTAAGAAGAAAGCACAACTAACAGATCTACTGGGAGTAGAGCACAGGGGCTTTAGTCCGTTCACGTTTCCAAAGTATCGATCAGATGGATGTACCTTCTAAATACTTTTTCAGCATGGAAAAAGAATGGGCAGAAACGTTTTATTTATGCACTTCGCTCTGAGGATGGAGTGTTGTTGTCTGATCCTGCCGATATCCGTATGAGAGCAGTTATGTTTTATCAGAACCTGTACAGAAGTGAGATTAATTCAGGGCATGGCGCGGAAAGTGTCTTTTTTGATAATTTGCCGAAAGTCTCAGAAGAGGCTAACTTTGACCTCTCAGGAGTGTTGACCCTGGAAGAGCTCTTCAAGGCCTTGCAAAGCATGGAGTCTGGGAGGGCACCAGGAGTGGATGGCCTCCCGAGTCGACTTTTATAAGGCTTTCTGGTCAGAGCTGGAGATGATCTGCTTGAGGTACTCAGCGATAGCTTGACAGAGGGCAGGTTGCCTTTGAGTTGTCGGAGAAGCGGTTATCACTCTGATCCCAAAAAAGGGGACCTCACTGATGTCAAAAACTGGCGCCCTGTCTCACTTCTTTGCAGCGATTACAAACTGCTTTCCAAAGTTTTGGCTACTAGACTGGCTGGAGTGTTGGAGCAGGTCATCCATCCGGACCAAACATATTGTGTACCGGTAGATCTATAGTTGATAATATTTCCTTAATTCGAGACATTTTTCATATTTCTAAATTTTTAAATCTGAGTTGTGGTTTGTTATCCTTAGATCAAAGAGAAGGCTTTTGATCGAGTTGAGCACTCTTATCTCTGGAATACTTTGGCAGCTTTTGGTTTCTGCAAAGAGTTTGTGGACATGATTAAAGTGCTCTATTGTGACGTTGAGTGCACTGAAAATTAATGGTGGTTTATGCGCTCCATTTGGGTTCTGAGGGGTGTTAGACAAGGTTGTTCCTCTCTGGAATGTTGTACTCTTTGGCCATAGAGCCTCTACTTCAACAAATAAGAAACAAGTTATGTGGCTTGTATTTTCCCAGTTTTAATAATAAGTTTGTTTGTCAGCATACGCTGATGACATTGTAGTGTTCATAAGCAAAGGAAAGCGATGCACAGTCTTTGCTTAACTTATTTGAAGATTTTAGAACACTGTCTTCTGCTCAAGTTAACTGGCAAAAAAGTGATGCGGTTTTACTGGGTCAGTGGTCTGATGGGCCACCTCGTCTTCCTGATGGGTTGTGTTGGAGAAGGGAGGTATAAAATATTTGGGAGTTTACTTGGGGATGATGAGTTTTTACAGAAAAATTGGGAAGGGGTGCAGGAAAAGGTCAAAGGCCGATTAGATAAATGGAATTGGTTGTTGCCAAATATGTCCTATAGAGGGAGGACTCTCATCATTAACAATCTTGTTGCTTCTTCGCTTTGGCATAGGCTGGCCTGTGTAGATCCCTCTCCACAGTTTTTAGCTAAAATTCAAGCCTTTCTTGTTAATTTTTTTTGGGACAAACTACATTGGATCCCACAGAGTATTTTATATCTCCCAAAAATGAAGTGGGCAAGGTGTTATTCACCTGCAAAGTAGAATGGCTGCTTTCCGTTTACGGTTTCTACAAAGCTTTTTAGATGGCTCAACGGACTGCAGCTGGCGCACAGTTAGTTGCGTTATTTTACGAACACTTGGAGGCCTTGGGCTCGATAAAGCACTTTTTAATGGATCCTGCTAAACTGGATGTATCAGAACTGCCTGTTTTTTATCGTAACCTCTTCAAAGTATGGAGTTTTTTTCATATTTATAAGACTGAGAACTTCTCCTCACTCTACTGGTTGTTGCAGGAGCCTTTGATACATGGAGCCCGTCTGGACGTTGCTTCACGATGCAGTCTACTCGGTTTCAGCACTTCCCTTCTGAAAGCCAAGGTTTTTACTTTGGGACATTTATTAACACTAACTGGATCTTTTTTTGGACAGGTGGAGACAGCTTCCAAGTTTTTGGGCATCAGATCTGTTGCCTTTTCTTTTGACCAAATTAAGAACATGTTTTACTGCTGAAGAAGAACACATGTTAAAGGACTTTTTGCAGGGTTAATGCCCTGATCCTGGGATTCTTTCCCTGTTTGTTTGTACAACCCATGCTTGATGAGAGTACAAAGAGTTTTTATTTTCACGTGATTCCCTATTATTAGATTTCTTGTCAAGCGAAAGCAAAAATTTGTACAAAGCTTGTGTGCTGGTTTTTAACAAGAAAGTTATTGGTAGCAGAATTGACACACCATGGCGTTCTGTTTTAAAGTTGAGCAGTGATGTAAAACCCGAATGGAGATCTTTGTATAAACCACCATTGTCAAAGAGAGTAGGTGACATACAATGGAGGGTTTTGCATGGTGCCATTGCCGTTAATTCTTTTATTTCAGTGATGAACCCAGGAGTGGGTCCTGAATGCCCTTTCTGTCTCCAAAGAGAAACTGTTTTTCATGCTTTCATGGACTGTTTTAGGCTAAAACCCTGTTTGTGAAGCTAAATGAGCTCTTTTGTAGGTTTAACGAAACCTTCTTAAGTGAAAATTTTATTTTGGGTTTTAAATATTCCAGGAAGAAAGCGTGCTATCTGTCACTTGTTAAATTTTATTTTAGGACAAGCAAAGTTGGCTGTTTACATTCGGAAAAACAGAATTGAACAAAGCTCTAGTCTGACGTTCTCGTGTGTTTCCTGGCTTTTGTTAAGTCCAGGGTATTGGTTGATTTTCACTTTTATAAAGCTATGTCTCGATCTGGTGACTTTTGAACAAATCTGGTGCATTCATGGGGCTTTGTGCACTTTGTCTGAAGATGCTCTAGTGTTTTGTTTGTAGGTTTGTTGTGTACTGTTTTTGTCTTGGTAATTGTTATTGTGGTTTGTAATAAAAATTTTTGCAAAATCAAATCTCTCTCTCTCTCTCTCTCTCTCTCTCTCTCTCTCTCTCTCTCTCTCTCTCTCTCTCTCTCTCTCTCTCTGTCTCTCTCTCTCTCTCTCTCTCTCTCTCTCTCTCTCTCTCTCTCTCTCTCTCTCTCTCTCTCTCTCTCTCTCTCTGTCTCTCTCTCTGTCTCTCTCTCTCTCTCTCTGTCTCTCTCTCTCTCTGTCTCTCTCTCTTTCTCTCTCTCTCTCTTTCTCTCCCTCTCTCTGTCTCTCTCTCTCTCTTTCTCTCTCTCTCTCTCTCTCTCTCTCTCTCTCTCTCTCTCTCTCTTTCTCTCTCTCTCTCTCTCTCTCTCTCTCTCTCTCTCTCTCTCTCTCTGTCTCTCTCTCTCTCTCTCTCTCTCTCTCTCTCTCTCTCTCTCTCTCTCTCTCTCTCTCTCTCTCTCTCTCTCTCTCTCTCTCTCTCTCTCTCTCTCTCTTTCTCTCCCTCTCTCTGTCTCTCTCTCTCTCTCTTTCTCTCTCTCTCTCTCTGTCTCTCTCTCTTTCTCTCTCTCTCTCTCTCTCTCTCTCATTCTGCTGCGGTTGCTAGACTCTGTCGGTAATTCTGCTCTCAGGCAGAATGGCTCTTTGCCATTAAGGTCCAATCAGCGATCTGACAAGTGCTCTCCGTAATCTCCACGTTAATTAATCATTCGGCTGAAGGTGCTAAACACGTGCTGTTTTAAGCCATTAGCCGCCCGTTCCGCGCACCTCCCGATCTCTCCTCGCCCAAACTAACGCCCGCCATTAACGGCTCACAGAAACGGGGGGTGGTTTTTCTATCTAACCACAAAAAAGGCAGACAGTTCCCACAAAAACAGTAAGAACTGGCATTTTGCACGTTTTGAATTTGTTGTTAAAAATGAAATTTAGATTTGAACCCAGAGTTTTCTTTAACTGTTTAACTTCGTTTTTGTCTACTAGCCTGCACTTTAAAAAATAAAAATAAAAAATACCGTAAAATTTACGGTAAAAAACGGTAGCTGTGGTTTTTACCTTGAAAATATGATAGCATTTTAGGTTTTATGGTTTTACAATAAATTTACAGCTAAATACCGTAATTTCATTAACTGCCGTAAGATTAATCAAAGTACTGAAATCAGTTTTATTCGTTTTGAAATGCACTGATATCCACCAAAAGTCGCATGAACCAAACATAAATATGAACAGTGCCGTTCACACAAACACTAAACTGGAACATGCAATAAACATTAATTTAACAACACACAACCCTAATAAACATAACTGATAAGAAAAGAAAGAAAAAAACATAAAATTCAAAGTAAATCTGAAATGCACATTTTTTACAGTTTTCCTGTACATTTTACAGTAATTTACAGTAAATCAGTTTTTGTCGTTAAAATGACGATCATTTTTTACAGTGTAGCTAAATTTTTCTTACGAATGCGTATATAAAAAAATGCGTATAAATAGTACGCAAGATAAAAAAGTCGTGGTACTGATACGCAAAAATGGACTTTTGGCGTACACGAAATACGCGGTTTTCGAGCACGTGTTACGCATCTGCAACCCAAATAGTTTCGCTTATAGCGA
Organism: Puntigrus tetrazona; assembly: GCF_018831695.1. NCBI lineage: Eukaryota > Metazoa > Chordata > Actinopteri > Cypriniformes > Cyprinidae > Puntigrus > Puntigrus tetrazona. Next base: position 6,056,100 of record NC_056720.1, read on the forward strand.
ATCTTAAACCCGCGCATAAACACCAACAATTTAGGAGCATCTGAAGCGTTTGGAAACAGCTAAACCGTGTGTGAGAATAGCTAAACTGTTTAAAAACAGGCCGCGTGCGAACGTTAACCTGTTCTTCGCTAATAGATAAACTAACGTCGAACCAACACCGAAAATATTTTTTTACTAATAGCTTAACCGTTCACGGATAGCCGAACTGTATTTTAATAATACCCAAACTATTTTTTTTTTTTACTAATAGCTAAACAGCTTTTTTTTCCCCCTAATGAGCTTTTCTCCCGGATCGCGGAGAGCTGGAGTGTTCCGCTCGCGGTGGATTTTCTCGAACGCTTGTCGAGAGCGTGGGCTCTCGTTACCGCTGAGTCTCAGGGCTTTGTGATTTTCCCCGCTGGCGCTCGGGGTCTAATTCTGCTCTAATGGCTTTATAAATGCGCTTGGTGACATCGGTTAAAGGCGGCTGTTCTCGCGGGGCTGTGCGTGCGCCACAGATACGGTGGGGGAGCGGCGGAGCGCGCAGCGGAGGGCACTCGGCGCCGATCCGTGCGGCGCGTGTGTGTGTGTGTGTGTCAGAGGAAGCGAGATAAAATGTAATCCTTCCCACCCTGTATTCCTCATTTCTCTCTCTCTCTCTCTCTCTCTCTCTCTCTCTCTCTCTCTCTCTCTCTCTCTCTCTCTCTCTTTCTCGATCGCTCGTTCCCCTCCCTCTCTACACCCTCACGACGGCCCTTAGCAGGTGGGGACAGACCTTCCGTCCGCGTGTGTGTTTTTTCTGTCAGTCGACAGCGGCTTGTTTTTCTAGTCTTCGTTCGTTCCGTCCCCCTCCTTTCCCCTCCTGCGCTCCTGCCTCAGACAGGAAGCCGCTCTCTCGCTGTGTGTGTGTGAGAGATAAGCCGCGAGCAACGCGCTGAGCTGCCAGCGCTCTCTCTCTCTCTCTCTCTCTCTCTCTCTCTCTCTCTCTCTCTCTCTCTCTCTCTCTCTCTCTCTCTCTCTCTCTCTCTCTCTCTCTGTGTGTGTGTGTGTGCGTGCGCGCGTGTGTGTGTTAAGCCACGAGCAGCTCCGCGGCGCTGCCAGAGCTCGGAAATATGACATGACTGCGCGGCCGAGCCTTTCAACACAGACCGCGGCAGCTGCTCCGTTTGTGTGTGTGTGTGTGTGTGTGTCTCAGAGCGCTAGAGAACGAGAGTTCACACACTTAAACGTGGCACTCCATTTCGGTCCCAGCGCAACTGCAGTAAACATGCAAACGGCACGTAGTTTTGCGCGCGCTCTCGTTTCCATTTTCTCATGGGCTCGCACCTTCAAAACAAACCGTTCTTGGCTCGCTGAAACGCCCGGGCGCCTTTGAGCTCTCTCTCTCTCTCTCTCCCCCTCTCTCTCTCTCTCTCTGTATGCGTGCGCGTGTGTGATTGAGTCATTTTGGCTTGCATTTCAGGCAATAACCGAGCGCAAGTGGAAAAACCTGCGTGTTTTCCACAGTTGACTGCATGAGCGTGTCCGCCGGTCAGGCTGTCCGTTCAAGGCCGCGTACTAAGGATTCCGTGCAAGCGGATCTTTTGATCTAAACGACGACCGCAAAACAGTCTGTGACCTGAAATAACCCCGGTCGCATGCATTGACTGCAACCTAATCTGATCTAAACTCTTTCTCTGATTAATTTAGTTGGGGAAAACAGCCAAAGCTTGAGGCTGAGTTAAGGCGTAGTCCAACCCCAAACGAAAGCTCACCTTTATTACCACGAAAGAAGATATTTAGAGAAACGTTTTAGTTCAGCGTTGCCTGGTCAAAAGCAGAAACGTCCTCTGGAACACGAAGTCGTAGTATGGAGAATTATCTTTTTTTGGGTGATCTATCTCTTTAAAAGCAATAGTGTTCACGTGTGAATGTTTGCAGTTTAGTAACCACCAGAAAGTGTGTGTGCGTGCGCGCGCGTGTGTATACAGAGGGTCAGTGAGGCGTGTGTGTGTGTGTGTCGCGCCCTGTTTTGTCACTGTCTGCCAAGCCTGAGCAAATAGCAGGATACAGACCTTCAACTCTCAGAGCAACGGCAGTTATATCTCACAGTCTCGGCCACAGACGCCTCCAGACCGCCCAAAGTCCGCTCGCCGACTGTCGGATGCGTATCGTGCATAAAACTGGAACGCATTTTCTCAACTTGGCAAGGACAAAACTGATTGGCTGACTACACGCAACTTCCGGTACAAAGGGCGCATAGTTATTTTCGTCGTCGTCGTCGTTGTTTTTTTACAGATACCGGGTTAATGCAAATATTGCTCTTCTAGTAACTAGATTTACCAAAGTTCTCTGACCGGATTGTAATTGAGTTGCCTACCATTTAGGTGTAACGTAACGTAAAAGCGAACTGGTTTGCGAGGCCTGGCTCGGTGAGACATGTCACGTTTGCGCATGTACGCGTTCGCACTCGCCTGAGCGTTCGGCGCTGTCCTGGCCGGCTGTCAGGGAAATTCCTGATCCGTTAATGATGCACTTCTTCTGTGGAGGCCACCTCAACCCTTTTCCCTCTGTTATCAGAACTCCCACTCCAGCCATCGCTCTCTCAATTAAAACCACGCTGAGGGAGTTGCGGCGCTCCTTCTTCCCCCTCCGCATATCCTGCTCTTTCTTTCTTGTGTCGCGCTTTTTTTTTTTTGTTTGCCTCTCTCCCTAGCCGCTCACTTTCCGATGCAACGTGATGTCTGCTCAGTCTGAAGGCTGTTTTTTCCTGAGTTGCGTGTAAAATTAGAACATTCGTCAGCACTGTGCGTAGCCAGAGGATCATTAAACAGCCGCAACACATTAAAAAAAAATTCACACAAAACTGCTTTAATACTATAGCAGTTCTCGGATTTGAAACAGCTTTATAATTGATTTCAGAATGAACTAATTCTGGAGAAATCCAAAACTCTTGGACTCTCTGTAAACCGCTTGAGAATTCCAGAACTCAAAGTATGCAGTTCTAGAATGCTGGATGCCATTCTAGAATGGTCGATCAGAATTAAAACTGCATTAAAGTTCTTCGATAACTGCCTCCATTTTCGAACATGAGTCATTTCCTTTCGAATTCGATAGCTACATAAGAATGTGACTAAACTGCATGTGAACGGTCTTAGAATTCTGTGACGCAAACATTGAGCAAACTGCCCGTGAACTCTAGAAATCGTAGCTGTCTTAGAATTCTGGAATTCTTATATAACCCATTCTGCAAAGGTTTCTCATCTACCTCCGAATGAGAATCTTTTTCATACTGCAATCGAAAGCCCCTTTCCGACTGCTTCGCACTTTACGAATTGATCAAAAGGGCTCTACTTTAGATTTTTTTTTTCAGAACTACCTGAAAGTTCTGTAACTGCCTCTGAGTTCTAGAGTGTTTTATCAGATGTCTTAGAGTTATGGAACCTTAGAGTCTGAAGGTTTGAAGCTTTGAAATTCTAGACTTGAGCTTGAACTTGAATCACAGGTTTTAAGGGGGGGCTGCCAGCATCCGAATTTGACTCCAAACTAGCAGTGACCCAGACTGGTTTCAGTTCAGGTCTGCCTTGTAAAGCTTCCCCTTCTTTTTCCTGTCTGAGCGTCTTTCTCCCCAAGCGAGCTGTAGTTCTTGCTCTTTTATTTTTTATGATGTGGGTTGGGTTGACTAGGCTTTGAGGTTGTGGTAAAATGGTTGCACGTCGGGTTCAGTCTTGAGCCGGCCTGCATCTTGTTTTGTGGGATTGCTGTTGTGAAGGGGTTAAGTGTCTTGAATGATGCATTGATTGCAGTTGTTAGCTGGGAGTCGTTTTAGCAGGGGACAGCGGGGGAGGAAACGCTACAGCAAAGAGCAGTTCTGAGGAGAAAATCACGACAAATCTTTTTTCTCGCTAGGCTGTGTAACTCGCCTTTATTGTCTGTTTAATGTAACACTCAGCTCTCCTGCCTGCAAACATCCCCACTGAGGAACTCCCTGAGGCAGGAGAGAAAGAGAGAGACCTCGCTGGAAAGGGAATGAGGCGATGGAAACATAAACGGAAATAGAGAAATTCTCCCTTGAACCGCGGCTCGCTTTCGGTAATTGAGCGTGGTAGGTGTGTGTGTGTGTGTGTGTGTGTATGTTTTACCTTCCGTGTGTTTTGGTCCACCTCTCCAGGCTGACGGGAGCGAACATCCGCACTGGAGCGAGAGTTTCCCGTTTGGGCTCGTTAATGGCTCGGTGCCCCTGCTAACGGCTTGGGGGTTTTTTCAGTCGTGCCGGCGGCATGCCGTATCCTGGATACGGAGCCGGCGGGAAGCGCGAGGCAGAGCTGCTGGCAGCAGCGTGGGGCAGGTCGTACCACTGTGCGACTCCGTCGGGGGAAGGGTTGAATGCGCTCTCTGAGATGCTGCCAGGGTTGAAGTGCGAGTGCTACGCCTCCTGAATCCTAATGCCCTCATTCGTCTGAGCGCTGAGCGGACACCGGCCCTCCCCTCTCCAGCCCATCTGTGTGTGTGTGTGTGTGTGTGTGTGTGCGCGCGCTCGCTTGTTTTTTTTGGTTGCCGTCTTGCATGAGGAATCGGCTCTCGGTGATGGATGTGGGAGTTCCTTTAAACCCGAGCTTGCAGAAGAACTCTCCAATTAATTCGGCAAGGGCTCTCTGTAATTCCAGCCGCTTCCAGACATTGTTCTTAACCAGCAGACGGGACTGGCGGGAAGTGCGAATGAGACAATACATACTGACAACTTTTTATGTGCTTTGATTACTATGATTCGCAGAAATCTGAGTAAACCTACGGTGTTGACAGACTTGCTCGGTTTGCCGGATGGATGACAAAAATTGGCGAAATTAAGGGATGTTCTCAAATGATAGCATTCTAGGGTCTTTTGAATGGTTTCACAGAACATTCTAGTGACCACAAAGCAACGTTCTAAGCAATTGCAGAGATGTTCCTTTGTGGTCGCTAGGGTGTTCTGAGCAGTTGTTTGGACGTTCCTTTTTGGTTGCTAGGGTGTTCTAGATTGGCACAATTCAAAACAACCTCAAATTCTCATTTGAGATCCTCCTCCACACAGCAAAGTTCTAATGACTGCTCAAAAAACCCTTCCAAACAACAAAGCGATATTACCATTCGGAAAACACCCTAGCAACCGTATAACAATGTCCTTAGCATTTTACTGTTTTTTTGGGGGGGGCTTGGGATGATGCTAAAAGGCTTTTCTGGTGAGACTTAGACATGCATCTAAGCAGCAAAATATGGAAATTTGTAGCCAACACCATCACTGTGGCAGCCGGTTTCGCACGGGCAAACATCGTTCACTTTTCCCCCGCCTTTCAAGTCGCTCCTACTCTGCTGCTTCTTGCAGACTCACTCACACACACACACACACACGCACGCACAGTGCCGTCTCAGGCGTCTCGTATAGAAAGTGAACAGCAGGCTTGGGGCAGGATTCGTCTGTAAAGCCCCTGATACCTCACACATCAATAATCAGCTCTGGGCGGAACTGTCTGTCTGCTCTCTGCCTGTCTCTCTCTTTCTCCGCGCTCTTTAATGGTGTTTAATGAATTTCATTCCTCGCTGCACCATAGTAACCGCTCGTCTTGTCTCTCTCCCGCTCGCTGTAGGAGGTGGTTTTGTACTGTCTGGAGAATAAAGTGTGTGACGTGAATCATCGGGATAATGCGGGTTACTGCGCGCTCCACGAGGCCTGTTCCCGCGGCTGGCTTTCCATAGTACAGCACTTACTGGAGCACGGGGCCGATATCAACTGCAGTGCACAGGACGGCACCAGGTAAGCACACAAGCATTCGTAACATCACCTCAACGGCAAAGCCTCGCATGCAGGACGGGTTTCCGTGACTTCCCGCGCTTTCGTCACACTGCGTTGGAGAGCATGTGCTTGCCGGCGCGGCGCGGATAATTACACGTGCGCGCACGTGCTGACGCGCGCACACTCAATGTCAGTAATTATATGTTTGCTAATAATGGCTTTACAACAACAGAAGAGGCCGAGAATCTTAGCTCGGATAATTACCGCAAGAAGAGCAGATTAGGCGTGTGAGATCCCTGTCTTCGCCATACACTTAAAAATCCAATTTCGTTTAGCGTTACGATTCCTGTCGGAAAGATGAATGACAGTGACGGGTTTTAATGACTGTTTTATTGGCCGATGCCAGCGGATAAAATTAAGGTAATTATGGACAAGTGAAGTAATTGAACTGTTTGAGCAAAAAGAAAATCTCGAAATTAACAAAGAAAGTTAAATTTAAATTTTTTTTTTAAAACATTGGCAGTTGGATGGATCATGTTTTTTTTGTGTGTGTTTTTTTACATAATATATAGTAAAAATGTACTACTTTCTCTAAGGTTAGGGTAATTTTGTTGCATTGTAACAGTAGTCAGAGACTCTGGGATTGGAAATTAAAAGAATATTTTTCATAATCTAACAAATATCCGATGGATAAAATAAATGTAAGCTGCGGTCTAAATTGTAGTTTTTTTTGCCGCTTCCAACAGACCTCTCCATGATGCTGTGGAAAACGATCATCTAGACGTGGTCCGACTGTTGCTGTCATACGGCGCCGATCCAACTTTAGCCACCTATTCAGGCCGCAGTTTGCTGAAGATGACCCACAGCGACATAATGGAGTGTTTTCTGTCTGGTAAGAGCGCTCTGTTCCTCTCTTCCACCTCTATTCCCAGAATTTCCCTCCAGTAGCAGTGTGGAAGGTTCGGCTCCGCTTGGCTATCTGGTTACTAAGCAACAGCTGGAGCGGAGGAGAAGCCTTTAGCACCGGCAAATCAGCTTTCCCTGAAAGGAGATTATGTGTGTGTGTTCGTCCGTATGTGTGTCTTTATTCGGTCTTGCGCGGCGTGTCTGTTTTGAAGGGTGTGCGGGTTTGTCGCGCATGACAATATTTGGAAAAGCTGGGTCGTATTATCGAATCGGTAATCTGGGTCTAATCTGGAGCCAACTAAGGTAAAATGGGGTGGGGTTTTTTTTTAGGTTTTAGAAGCTTTTGACATAATTCTGACCCCATTTTAAACAGCTTGCTGTGTTTTTTCTCCCTGCTGTAGTACGATTTTATCATTTTTTTGGGTTCGAGAATTTGACAAATGGCGAATTCCCAAAAGACTGCAAATCCACTAGTGGTCTAAAAATGACGCGCTGAATATTTAAAGCAGCTGTATGTAGTTTTTGTGCGTTCTTGCCACTTTGGAGCCCAAACAATCGATAAATATATCGATGATGTAGTTAAAGTGATTAGCGGTCGACTCGCATTTATGCTTTTCTTAAATCGATCCACACTTTTTGCGGCGCTCCGTACACTTACTAAACCCGAATACTGCTAAAATAGACTTCAGGTGAAGCTTGAGAAAGAAACCGAAGGCGTTCTAGTTAAAGAGTCGGCGTTCCATCAGAATTATTTTCAATCTTAAATGAAAAAAAAATAGCTTCAGATGGAGTTTTTGTTTGTTTTTCTTTCTGTGCAAAGTAATGCTCAACCTTGCCAGACCAAAGACGGTTTTCTAACTGTCATTATCTCGACCGTTCATTTTTGTGTTGAAAATAACCCAGAATTTTCATTCAAGAGTCGTTAATACCATCGCCGTTTATCGTTAGCGGAGCGCTGACCTTGTCACTTGCGCTGTTCGCCACCCATTGTGCGCAGAAGTAAAGTTTCAACGCTCAAGGTTAGACGTTCGCATGGAAAAAGACAAGCTGTGCTCCGGGTGCATGTGAAGATGGCATCGCAGGAGACGTGGCATTTACCGAGACGGCCTTTCCTGTGTTTGCGTTAACACTGACCCCTCTCGCCCGAGCGTAGCCTCGCCGCGACTGTCCGGAGGAGACGCTCTCTCTCTCTTTCACTGACAGTAGTCGTGTTTTTCGAGGCACGGCTTGATTAATGGTCTGAAAGTTGTGAGCTGAACTAGAGGGCATCGCGAAACAATTTGTACACAGCCTGCGTTTGTTCTTGACGGCAGTCGCAAGTTCTTTCTCCTACAAAGCCGTCTTAATACGTATACGTGTGTGTGTGTGTGTGTGTGTGTGTAGATTAGCTTCAGGGCTGCCAGTTAAAGGGCAGCTCAGTCACATGGTGGAGGTTCACACTGACTGGCTGCGTGTGTGTTTGATTATGCATGAGTTCGTGAGGCAGGAAAGAGCTCGGCCTGGAAGCGCAGGGCAGCATATTGTGTGTGTGTGTGTGTGTGTGTGTGTGTGTGTGTGTGTGTAAATCAGCAGGCTTGTCCCGTTCTGCTGTCTGCTGCGCTGATTTAAAGACCCTCCCCAAATTTGTTTTCCCTCTGTGGGAGCCTTCTAATCAACCGCCCTCTCTCTCTCTCTCTCTCTCTCTCTCTCTCTCTGTCTCTCTCTCTCTCTCTCTCTCTCTCTCTCTCTCTCTCTCTCTCTCTCTCTCTCTCTCTCTCTCTCTCTCTCTCTCTCTCTGGGTGGAATTGTTAATGGCTGCGCTGGCAAACGCGTCTCCCGTCGCCGCTGGCTGTGCTTCGCAGCGCCAAGTGGCATCTGAGCGCGCAACCACATAACTCTCGCAGAGCCTCTGCTGTCTATAGAAGACCATTTTCTCATTGCCGCTTGCAGAATGTGGTCCGTTTAGCCTTTACGCAATATATCGGTCATCGTATCGGTGTCGGCCAAACATTAGCGCTTCTTTCTCTTTTATTGATACTTGTTGTTATTCTCCTAGTCTTATCTTATTCTAGCTTTGGAGCAATATCCATCAATTAGCACTTTTTTTGTTTAGAATCATTATTAGTGTATTGATTTGTTATTATTATTTTTTACATGTATTTTCTTGAAAGGACAAACACGATCTTATGATAATATTAGCTTGAAGATTTTTTTTTGGCGAACGTAAGGGATTTCGGCTATTACAGAGGGGGCTCTGCCAAATATTCCGTGCATCTGTAGTTGCTTCCTGTTTACATCACTAATGGTCTCCTCTCTCTTTTTCTCACTCTAGATTACTTTGCCGACCTGCAGGGCAGAGCGGACGATGACCCCGGTGTGTACTGGGAGTTTTACGGCAGCGCGGTGTGCGGTGAGTACCACTTTCACACTCGATCACACACACATTCTCCGAATCTCACACACACACACGTTCTACGAATCAGACACACACACACACACATTCTAAAGATCACCCACAGTAACAGACGTAAGAAACAATGGAAGCGAGAAAAGAATCAAGCACACAGACACACAGACAGACAGACAGACAGGTAAACACCTGAAGGTAAATCTCTGTGTGAATCATCAGTGTTTGTAGACGGTCATTGATCTAGAATTGAAAAAACAGAAAAATAGCATCCATGTGTGCCTCTGCCTCTCTGATGTTCTCTTGAAAGTATTTATATAAAAATCCCCCATCCTCTGGGTGGTGGGGTCGGCACCGTGGGGGCAAAAATAGATGGCAGCATTTTTTTATTGCTCTTTTTTTAAACGAATTCTAGCTGCGTAGCGAGAGTTCCCCTGGCTGCCATATATCAGCAGATCGCTCGGTGTGTGTGTGTGTGTGAGCGGGCCCGTCTCCAGCTGGCCGAAAACAAACCCACTGCTACTGCACATTTTCCCTTGGATTCCTGGAATAACAAAGCCGGGAGAGAAGGGGAGGTGTGGAAGGGAGCCGCGCGGCTATTTTTGGGAGCTTTGCGCCGCCTTGGAAAAACCCGGAGCGCAACAGAAAGAGGTAGAGGCGCCTGTTTCGCTCCGAGGCGTACGTTTTGCCGCTAGCGCGCACGAACGAGTGAAGTGGCTTCACACGCAGCTCTTCCCGCGGTGCCGCTTAATGGAAGAGAGTGCAAATAGGAGAGCGCGTTCAGAGAGCGACGTGAGAGCAGCGCCGCGAAAGCATGTCTCGGCGTGAATCCGACAGGGAGAGGGAGGGCGGGAAGGATTTTTGAAAGGATATCATGGGAGCGGAATCCATTGCTAGCTCTCAGAGAGAGCGTGTGTGTGTGTGTGTGATTCCATAATTCACACTTTATCTCTTATTTCTAATCGATATCTTTCTGTCTGACTAACAGAGCCTGCCGACGACTCGTCTGGTTATGACATCCTAGCCAACCCGCCCGGACCCGGAGAAGACGACGACGAACAGAGAGAAGTTTTCGAGTTCGAATTTTCCGACCGGCCACTGCTGCCGTGCTACAACATCCAGGTGTCTCTCTCGCAGGGGTGAGAATCCAAATCTGTAGTCCGTCGTTAGACTCGCACACTATTTTTTTTGATCTTAGTAGAATTTTCGTAATTGAAAAAATGGAACCGTTAAAGTGCCGAATTCCTCTAATTGTTCACCCGTCAGTTCGGATTACTGTTGATTGCGCAAAGTTGGACGATGCATAAGATTCTATGTAAGGTTCTATGTGCAAGTAGGACATTGATCATCGTTGGTCGAAATTTTGATCTTTATTAGAGAACTGCACATTACAGTATTGCATAGAAATGTGCCTTATGAAGTAATGCACACTTCAAAGTATCGTGTGTAAATTCTGATATACAGTTGCCGCTCGTTAGCTAGTTGTATACGATGCTGGTAGATGATCGTTAAAGGAAGGAAGCCATTTGAACTTAGAACTCATGAATAGAGATTAAAGGGACAGTTCAGTCAAACATAAAAATAGTTTGGTTTTTTTTTCAAATCTGTACGACTTCCATTCATTTTCAGAATACAAATGAAGATTTTTTTTTTTTATTAATCCAAGCACTTTCTGACTCCGCATAGACAGCAAAGGCCCAGATTGATATCAGGGACGTCAATAAAAGTCCCACATCAGTGGTTCAAACTTAACTTTATAAATCTACGAGAATGCATTCAGTGCGCAATGAAAACAAAACCAAAGCAAGGACTTGATTCATTGTCCTCCGAATCAGTCGACTCTGCCAGTCACAAGAGTACCACAATGTACGCCTATTCCTCTTTTTGTAAACAAGGCGCAGCGCATCCGGGTTCTCCGTCAGAACACCAGCCTCATCTAAGTTTTCTTTGTCATAGCTTTATCAAATTAAGTTTGAACCCCTGATGCCCTATGTACCGTTTCCTCTCTGTTGCCTAAGCAGGATCAAAAAGCTCTCGGATTTCCTCAAAATGTATTATTCATTTTGTTACGAAGACCGTCCCTTTTAAGCCGATTCAAAATTTGTACGCGACCAGACGAGTAGTTGGTTTACACTAACGCGAGTTAGCTTCGGCCCGCGCGACAGGTAGTTCCCTTTAAGAACCGCGCGGCAGCGGAGCGCGTCGACCGACGGACAGGGCCGACGCTGGTTCGGCGTTCGCGAAGACGCGAGGCCCGTCGCGCTTAAACAGAGCGAGGACGGCGAGAGAGAGAGAGAGAGACGGTCTAGTGACACGCTGCTAAACAGACACAGCTAATTACCTCCCACACAGGCTCTCGCTCCGCCGTTACCGCGCTCCGCTCTCTCGCGCGCCCCTCCCTCGCTCACCCGCTCGCTGTCTCGCTCCCAGGCTCAGCTGCCGCGCTCACTGTTGTGTATAATCTTCAGTCTGCGCTTGTCTCTGGCCTTCCCCTCCCCCGTTCTCATTCGCCCTCGTTCGCTCGCTCGCTCGCTCGCTCTCTTGCTCGGCGCGGCTGGCTGATGCAGTATTAATGGCTTTCTGCTCTCCTCACATTTCCTCCCCCCTCTCGCTCGCCCTCTCTCCTTCGCTCTCTCTCTCTCTCTCTCTTTCCCTCTCCCACTCCATTCAGCGTTCCGCGCTCCGCAAGAGCCACAGACCGCCTCAAGTGCCATCGATTGAGCGCTGCCTGTTACTGCTTTCCCCGCTGCGTATGTGTGTGCGCGCGTCTGACAGGCTCAGTCTACGGTCTTTGTGTGTGTGTGTAGCCCATTGTGTTCCTGGGCGAGCGAAGGCCTTGAGAATCATTGTGTAATTTTGTCTAATTATCCGAATGCGCGTCTGTTCAGGGGCAAGCTTTTGACGCGGCGTATGCGCGCGGTGCATTTCTAGTTTCGGCGTTTCTAACTTTGCGCGCGCGTTCTGACGAGCCCGCTGAAAACGAGTATATATAGTACGCCAAGTAAAACGAAATCTCTTTCGGTACTTTGACTTATATATATGACAGGACGTGCATATAATACGCAGTCCGCGCATGCATGTGATGCTAAATTAGTTTGGCGTGCATATGATACCATCCTAGCCATCGTTTAGCATACGCGCCTAAGTCCATTTTTATGCATCAATACCACGAATTGTCATCTTTATTCGGTGTACTATTTATAAGCACTTCCATGAGTTCGGGTAAGAGCTCTGACACATTTAGCCTTGGAGCTTAAGTGGATGCTGCAACTTCACACCAACCTGCCCGCCTTATTTTTTATTACGCCATGAATAAAAGCATCAAATAACCGTATATAATAATATTTTTTTTACTGCATAGTGATGCAAACTAGCATAAAAAAAGAAAACCTCGCTCTCTTTTTCAGCCAATTAACATCTTTCTCTAATTTTTCTTTCTCAGACCTAGAAACTGGTTGCTGCTCTCAGACGTTCTCAAGCGCCTGAAGATGTCCGCCAGGACGTTCCGCGCTACGTTCACGCACATTGAAGTAGTGACTATAGCCGAGGCGGAGTTCTACAAGCAAGCGTCTCTGAGTCAGCTGTTCTCGTGTCCGGAGGAGCTCGAGGGATTCATGCCCGACAGCAAGGAACTCTTGGATCTGGTGGAAATCAGCGCCGAGCTGGTGGCGCTGCTGGGGTCGTCGCTCGAATGCCTGGACGACCGCTGGGAGCCGGTATCCAGACCTCGCTCATGAGCTTCTAAACTCGTACTCGTACTGACTCTTGGACAGACCCTTGGAGACCTGTGGAGAACTAGAAGCAAAAGAAAAAGGATATTCCGAGGCAGTTCTTGACATTTCAAGGAACTTCTGGACTGGTAGCCAAAGGCGAAATTGGGTCCCAGTGCAGCTGATCTTTCTGTTTGGCTTCGAGAAGGTTTCAGAACATCTCTCGCGCTCCTCTCGCATGCTAATTCTCCTGGTGACGATGCAAACCTGTACATAGTGTACATTCTGCAGATATGAAAAGAGAACGTACCTGAAGATTTGGAAGACTATCTCTGGCCAACCCTGAGATATGAAGCCGTGCTTGCAACGAAGAACTCTTTCGTTTAAAAGAGGCGTTTTCTAAATAGGAATATAAGTATATATACAGTCACTGTATTTTATTTGTGTGTATTATAAATAGATATATATATAAATATAAATAAAAATATATATATATATATATATATATGCGCTGCCTTTTTGTCTTGTTTAGTCAGGTCTTTATTTTATAATTGGAGTTACGATGTTGTAAATACATAATCGGGTTGAAAAGGGGTTTTAATCGCGATGTCAACGTTAGAGGACTTACAGAGGCCGGAAACCCCTTCGGTTTATCAAGAGTTAATTAGCGCACTTCGTCAGCGATTTTCCTCGCCTGGAGTAGACGTTTTTATGGTGTTGACCAGTAACCAGTGTGGGATTTTTTCGGTCTCCCGTGTTAAACTCTAATCTACAAAGCCGTTTCGTACTCCGTACGCAAGCCGTTGCTTTGACCGAGTCACTTATTTATGAGTAGAAATTAAGATATTTTAACGTGGCTTTTCTTTGTAAAATATTAAAGTAATTGTAAAATACTAATCTGACGCTTTGTTAGGCAAAGACATGCTTGAACTTGTAAATAATGGGTTGACTATTTCAGTAACTTGTTTCTGACGTGTGTTATTATTGTTTTTTGGAGAAGTGTTCGGACTTTGTAATTACATACGCTATCATTTGTATTTATATTTTACAAAAAAAAAAAAAGTTCCTTTAAATAAATGGCAATAAAAGATTGTGTGCATCTTGTGTCCTTCTTACCTCAGCCAGATGTACTAGATTGGCCGTGTTTACTCACTGGGTTTGGGGAAAAAAAAAATGAGTTAAAACTCTGAAAAATATTTTGGGAATATAATTGTATGTTGATAGACCGAATGGTGCGTAAGGTTATAGGACTTCTCCGATTAATTAATGCACAAACAGATTATTAAACCTCCATGTTTATCACCGTAATCGGAGATTAAGGTCTAAATTCCATAGCGACATTTCTGCCGTCGGATCAGCCCTATACAACAGAAGAGAGAGACGGCCACATCCTGCGCTGCTGGACAAAACAGGAAATGAAGAGTTCACCGGAAATTAGAGGCCTTAGGCTGGAGTGAGGGAGGTTTTTGTTGGTCTGATAGCAATACGGACCTTATAGGCTTGGTTTACGTTCCTTGGCGTTCCTTTATGTAATTTCCACGCTCATTTCTACTAAGCCCTATAAACTTAAATCCCCTGCTTGATTGTAATGGAATGGTTTACCCAAAGGCCCAAATGTGCTTTCAACATAAGTTTACACAGGCGCATACATCTAGATACAGGCGTTCTAGTTGAGCCACTTGTTTGCCCTAAATGTGGGCGAAACCCCCCACCACCCAAAAAAACTATATATATATATTTGTCTGCATATATTACCAATCGCTATCAAAGATAACCAAAGTAAGCCAGTCTGCTTTCAGTGTGCTTAAACGGCGTCAAATCTTGAACAGTTGAAGAAAAAAAATACCCCAGACGTGGCTGAAATTCGAATGAATACGATCCAAGTTTCCCATCTATGCTGGGTTGAGTAGATATTTAGCGAAATCGGGCTCTCCGCATTCATGTTGTCATGGTAGCCTAACGTGATGTCCCAAAGTTTCCGCTGTTGGTTTAAATTGACAAATGTAGCGACCCGAGAGACTTCAGGCGGCGTTGTTTATTAAGATATCAATATATATATATTGAGCACAGGCTGGTTGGCTGGTCTTAGCTGGTTTACGCTGGTGAGCAGGCTGGTTTTAGAAGGGTTTTGGCCACATTTCCAGCTTGTCCGGCTGGTAGGCCAGATGGAACGACCGGCTAAGACCAGCCTATATAGCCGCAGAGACATGATGTTGCGAATATGTAATAAATAATAAAGATGGTTTTGGTCAGTAATTAATATACATCATACACCTTGAACGCCTAGGCCAAAAGTGAAAACCTTCATGTCACTATTCAAATCTGTATCTGTATGCGCTCTTCTGTGGGCCACAATGTTTTCGTCAAAACTCTTGTCCTAATATTGCTATATATATATATAACTCAACAAGAGAGTATGACCCTTTAAATGTTTGGGTGCATTCATTGTTTTTGTATCCGAGGCACAATAATGGACTGCTGGTGGTCTATTTTCAGATGCAATCGTTCAACTGTTTGAACTGAAGAGGTGTGGGTCTTAATTACTCTAGTTAATCACGCACAAAGGACTTTTGTTTTTTTACTGTCCGTTTCTGAGTGCTCACGATTATTATTACATCTTTTTTTTTTTTTAAATAAGCGATTAAAAACATACAGCTCGTTTACACGGGACGTGTGAATTCAGTGGAAACCCGCGATAAACCACGAAATGTGCAGCGATTTCACCACGACCCGCAGTGACTCGGCAACAGACTTTACAAAAAAATGTGAAACAGTTAAAGCATTGTAAATGTGTTAATATCTACGCCCCAATCTAATATTAAAACGGTACAAAATATATGAAATCTATAAATGTAAGAAAAGGAGTCGTTTAAATGGATTTTAATCGACGTCTTTGAGCGCTGATGACAGTTGTTTTTAAAGAAATACGGAGATGAACATGACTTATTGGCCATTTCTAGCTGTGTCAAACGTGGCTCGGATATCGGGACCGCGGACAAAGCCGCGTACGGCCGGGCGCTGCGGAAGCTGGACTGCAGGGAAGAAATGTGGCCATCTAATTAAAAAACAATTAAATTACATTAGGCTTGGTAATTACACCCTCCCCCTTCCCCTGGTTCCGTGTTACGACGGTTAATCCGCTCTTTATCTATTAGTCAGAGCTGTGACATTGACGGGACTCGACTATCAGAGCGCGCGCAGAGGGAGACAGACGCGTCGACACTGACGCGACGCTTTATTCCACCCTTTTTTGGGCATACAATGATTTTATACACATATATTATATTTTAATTAAATAATTAATTATTACTAACAGTGATGGTCATATATTTAATTTCACTAGACATATATATATATATAATTAATTTATTACAGTTACAGCGCCTCTTGTGGAAACGCCGAGAATGCACGTAACAATATAATAAAATAAAATAAAATAAAGTCTGGCTTCTATTCTCATAAAACATACGCACAATTCATTTCTAACGCAATGGGACAACTTTAAGATGATAGGTTTTTTTTTTTAATTATTAAAAAAATATATTTCGCGGGCATTCGCTTGCGACTCGTTGGGGCGCGTGACCTGTAAGGCAGCGTTGTCGCACAGCATCATGGGTAAAGCGGTTTTCAACGCAAAGTTTGCTCAAACAAAATATTATAAAACGAATGGATTCAGGTAAAGCGCCGACCGACGCCATCGGAGCTCACGCCTTTATATGGTTCTCGTTAAAAACAATTACAGCTCTCTTTAAAAACCAGTTTCCCTATAGCGGAAATCGAATTAAGAGTTTACTTCCTGCCGCTGTTGTTTCGCTGTCTTCTCTTATTGCGACCAAGCACCGCAGAAGTCTCAATACACTACATTTACACGTAAATTACACATTTCGCCCTATATTTTGGTTCCTCTCCAGTGGCCTCGAGGAATAGCCTGGGCTATATCATGACTGCTTCACAATCTTAAAAAAAAGCGACTTGTTTATAGCCCACGTAACGTTCATTTTTGCATACCGGAAAGAAGGCGCGCTCACTGCAATGCAAACGGTGTCGCCGACGAGCAGAGCTTTCGGTAGGGCGTGTTATATTCAGGGGCAGACCGGGCATCCACTTTATTGCAGCTGTCGGAAAGTTTTTGTGTGTGTGTGTGTGTGTGTGTGTGTGTGTGTGTGTTCCAAGGGTCAACGCTGTGCCCATCTCTGAGAGGGGTTTGGCGTGGACACGCACATTTCTGGTTGGAGGGCAGGCAGGAAAAACGCTCTCTGGCGGATTAGGTAACCTCTACACTAATTAATTCTGCGAAGGGCCTTTCAGAGCGCCGCATGCAGCTCAGAGAGAGAGAGAGAGAGAGAGAGAGAGAGAGAGAGGAAGAGAGAGCGAGCGAGCGAGCGAGGGAGGCAGGCTGAAAGGATTGCATTATTCTGCGCTGCGAAAGGAAATCAGAGAGCGCCGGTCTCTCGGGGCCTCGGCGGCGCGCTCTAATAGCTCAGCGCGATCTCTGCTAGGATATTGCTGCCCTCGAGTGTGTGTGTGTGTGCGTGCCGGCAAGTGGGGGCTGGTGAGCGTGTGTGTGTGTGCGCCGATATTTTTAGGGAATGCACAAAGGACACGCGCGCGAGGATGAGAGAATACGCGACGAATGAGACACGGTTGACATTTTTGGACGCGTTTGGTCGTGCGCGCGGGGCTGGGGATCGGAATTGGAGAAAACATAGCGGAACCGAACGATTTTCATGACATTCGGTTCTGTTAACGGCTCTCGAACGCCTACGCCCCCCCCCCCAGCGGTTATCCACAGCGCGACGGCAAATAAAACGACGTTTTGGCTCTCGGTCTGAATCGAATGTGATAAGAGAAAGACAATAAATAGCGAACAGCTTTCCGTAGCGTGTTGCGCGACCAGCGGTGTCCGAGTATCAGTGAATTGATTCCTCTATGTTTTTCCACACTTTTTTAGTAACGACAGTTTTATTTATAGTCCAAATATTTAATGTAATATCATGCAGTCATTTAAACAAACTATAATATAAAATGTCTTAAACATTTCATAAAATAAACATTTCAATTAATATATATATATATATATATATATATATATATATATATATATATATATATATATATATATATATATATATAATTTGATTTAACAGAATTTATCGCACACAGACATTTAGGCTACAATGGCCCAACATAAAATATGAAGCACAAACAAAATAGTCCAAAAAGCTTGAGATGAAAGTCCAAAACAGCTTAGTTACTTGGTCTTCTTTTTTTAAATGAAAGATAAACAGCAAACTAAATCTAAATATCTTTATGAGTCATTCATTCATTCGATTCGTTCGAACCGCTGATTCGTTCAGGAATGAACTAAACGGCTCTGTTTATGAACATTCTATTAATGGGCTGGTCCTAAATTGGTCCGACCGGCTTAAACCAGCTCAAACCGGCCTCCCAGCTTCAAAACACACCTAACCAGCATATGCTGTTTTTTTTTTTCAGCGGCGTATTGCTTTCGCCTGTCTTGTGATATCCCTTGTCATATGATATAAATGTGAGGCCAAACTTTTCGCATCGACATCTCGGATACACCAGCAAACAGACAGCGAAAGAGTGTGTCACGAGTGAACGGCCCCTAACTCCGTCAGGAGACGCTCTTTTAGTGTTCGCGTTCACACACACACACACACACACACACACACACACACACACACACACACACTCGCAGATCGTGTAGGAGTTGTGCTCTCCAGTAGGTAACTGTGATCTTGCCATCTGTCCGTGCAGTCAGACGCTGGCAGCGGCCGTGGCTTGAAGGCGTGAGCGGTGGCGAGCTGGAACAAGGACGCGGGCACGCGGCCAAAGCGCGCGCGCGAGAGAGGGAGAGAGAACGCACGCTATTCGGGTCTCGGGTTGCAGGAAACTCTCTGCACGCTGCGACGCCTCCAGCAGCAGTTATAAATCAGGTCTAGCGCGCAAACACGCACGCACGCTCGGCCAGATCCACCTGTACGTCGTTACAGCTCACTCACAACAGTCTCTATAATATACACGTCCGCGCATGTGTTTAGAAAAGGCGTCCTCTGTGCTAAAATGTCCTTTTGATTAGAGGCTGTACGACATAGCTCGGTAAATGCAGCTTTGTGTCGTTTGTGCTTCCTTTGTTTGGGCTCATCAAAACGCTCATCTTAAATTTTTGAATGGCCGGGAACATTTAGTTGCATTACAGCCACAAAGAATGATTTGGTAGTCAGTTTCAGTATCTTATATAGAAAGGGAGGGTCTAATATTAGGGAGCGTTTGATTGGATGAAAATCCGCTAAGTGCAGGATGATGTCATCAGTGCCCTTGCTTAATTTTCTTGAACAATATGAATTTGATGTGCATACGTGAAGGAGTACACTAGCCTTAACGCTGATAGATACGAGCTGCAAGCTGTTTTATTTAAATAGCATAAAAATCAACGAAAAGTTTACAGTAAAAAAAGGTGCCCCATTAGAGATTTTAGAAAATGACCTTTCATGCAGTGTGTAACATAGCTTCAATTGAACGAAAACAATGAAAATTTTCCACATCTAAAAGTGCGCCACGTATAAAGTTATCTCTCTCTTGAAAACAAATCCCAAGCTGTTGCACGTTGACCTCTAAACATTAGCATATTGCACGCCCACTTGTTGCTCTCCCAGATCTGGAAAAACTGGATTTTCCAATTGGTCTGAATGAAAATGCATACTCATCCTTTGCCACGAGGCGCTGCTTTTAGAGCGGTAAAAATAGCTGTGTCACTGGTAACGCTGTACAGGAAGCAGCCCTGCACTTTATTAGACGTTACAGGCACAATAAAATGGAGAACGAAGGTGACCGGTTGGACAAGTCGCCGCAGATTAGCATCAGAAATGAAGGCTTTGAAAAAATGAATCTTTGGAAGAAACTGAGCAAATAAGGTAAAAAAAAAATAATGCATATGAAAGAAAACGAAAGTGTTTGCTCGCATGTCAGCATGTTGTTGGGGCCTCCCAAAACCAAAATATGAACGTTTCATAACCCATAATAGGGGCGCTTTAAGTATCTACTGTAGACTCTGATTCCCGGTCATCTTTGAAGCATAAAAATTGCGCGCACGAGACGGTCAGATGTTTTTAAGACCGTACAGTCCAAGCACATTTGGCTATCGACAAATCTGAGCGCACACTCCAATTTCATGCTCTCGCGCGCACACACGCTGACTAATTACCCCACTGGAATGTTACCCGACCTTTCTTGGCCGCGTCTGTTTAAAAAGATTTGTGTCGTCCCTACTTTCATCCCGCGAGGGAAAGAAAATCTCGTTCCTGTTTTTGCCTGTGCCGTTTTATCCTCGCTCCCCGAGTGGTTTTGTGTGTGCACAGGCGCGTTTACGACTAGTATGTGTGCGAATGTGCGTCAGGGGCAGCAACCTTGAGACCGCGTCTATAAACACGGTCATGTGGGCCGCCCGAAGAAGCCACTGGCGCAATCTCCACTGCTCTCAGATGAATACAAGCCAGAAAGGAGGAGGAGGGGGTAGCAGATGTGATAGCGGGAGGACGACAAATACACAACATCCTCTTGTTTCTCCGGCCTCGCTTGCCTTGGATTGCCGCGCTAGCTTCACAGAGAAAACTCACGGTTGTTGCGTTCAAACAATTCTCTGCGACGCACGGCGTATAAAATAAAGTGTTCAGTTTCAATGATACCATCGATTTTGAGGCCTCTTCAAGGGAGAAGTGCTGTTACTTTTTAAAGTGTTCACTTTCACTTGGTGGATAAAAACCTTCAAGAAATTTTGTGGACGCTAAGGAAAAGGCCTGAGGCTTATCTAGAGACACAGAAACTTGGAGTGATTTAAAGATAGCTATATATATATATATATATCAAATACATATTATCTATATATTATGTTTGCTCTATATTTGAGACCATACAGAGACCAGAGAAATTTCACCAAAAAAACCATCTAATCAATTTGATTAAATCCAGCTTGTCCCATTTTTCAAGTCAAGTTACATGATTTTACAGGTTTGCGCCTAAAATCGTCCTTTTAAGGAGGAGCACTCACTTTAAAGAGGGCTCTGCCGAGCGCAATAATCATTTTATTTAGATTACTGCATGTTCGTAATCGATGGAGGCCGAAATCGAAGCATGATTCCGACGGCTAGAAACCGCAGGGGACACCCTCACCTGACAACACCCTAAAAACGAACTAAAATAGCCTAGAACCACCCTAACAATGAGGTGACGAGACGTGCCACTTCCCGGGGACACGTTCTGCTCAGGATTTCTAGCTTGCTTAAAATAGCCAGGTTTTGGCTGCTGCCCAGACCGATCGTTATGACATCAAAGTGCCACGAGAGCGTTACGAAAGCATAAGGAGCCGTCTGCTCTCTACAGCTCTCATGGTACTTAGATGTCACGCAACGATCGATCTGCTCAGTGCAAACAACCAAAACCTGGTTATTTTGGGCAGAACGGGTTCCCGGGAAGTGGCGCATCTGGCCACCTTACCTAGCAATATCCTAGTAACCAACCAGAATGCGCTAGAAACTACGTAGCAATGCCCTAAAAACCATTCGGAGCGTTCCTAACAGCCACTTAATAAGTCTCCAGAAACACTTCTCAACTGCTAACCCCTCTAGAAACAGCTCAAACTGTCTTCAGTAAAGGTTTCGGAGATAAATGGTTTTGTGGCTCGATTTCATTGCAAAGGCTCCTCAGAGTTTCCTCAAAGAACTTTGCATTGTCTAGGTTTTTGAAAACCGTTCCGGTTATACGGCGCTTTAAAAAGCCTGTATCTGACCAACCTGTAACGTGACATCAAGAACTTTCTACTCTTGTATATAAAACGTTCAAGCGCTGCAAAGGACCTTTTAAGAACCTTTATTTTTAAGAGCACTGGACCTGTTTATCATGCTTAATAGTCACTGCAGAGCTTGTAAACATTCGGAACACTATCATGTCCGCAGCCTTAATCCCGGCTCTATTCCAACAGCCTCAGGGCTGTTGGGATAAAGAGGAAAAGAGAAATAAAAGCTCTCTTTGTTTGAATGCTGAACGCAGGCTGACACTTTGACCTGTCAGGGCCTCCAGGTTCCAGAAAGCTCCATCATGTTTGGCTCTCCACGGGGTGTTCACTTACTCTAAGAAGGGATTTAAAACCTGAATGACGTTTGAAATAACACTTTTTCTTACTTTTTTTTTTAACACTCAGATCCTTTGTTCAGTAGTTTTTATCTGCACAATCAGCCTTAGAGGGCCATTTCTGGAGAGATGTTTTCTCTACCTCCAGTCCTCCTCCAGTGCTCTTCCAGAGGTTAACGCAGGATTATAGGCGGACCTGATGCATTATCGTCCGAAGCCTCAAAAACACAGAATCTGGGGCATTTGTGGGGCATCCACATCTTCAAAACACGCGGCTAATGTTAAAGGTCCAGCTGTTAGAAAGATCCCCTCAAATCATAAACCATTTTTCTGCTTTCCTGTGCTTCGCTCCTCTCTCTCTCTCTCTCTCTCTCTCTCTCTCTGCGATCCCAGGAGACTATTTTTCTTGGTCTTGCCCGAGTAGCGCAGCCTGACCGGGGCCCCGTGCGCACACACATTCATCACTCCACCCCTACTCCGGCGAGCAAATACGCCGTTCTGCGGCTTCAGAGTCAACAGCACAAGGTTTATCCCTGCTGTGTGCGTGCCTTGATGTGCAGTTTGAGTTTACGACGAAGGATGGTTACTAAGCAAGTGACCAAGTGTGTATTCGAACCCCGCATAGCGAGTCGCAACTGTGCAGACGTGCGGCAATGTGAAGTATTAAAAACAAGGACTGGATTTTAATTGACAGATCAAATATGGGTAGCGCTCTTCAATGTTTGAATAATTAAAACGATGATAATTGGTACAAACATGTTGTCAATATAGGCTGCATGTTATGCCTTTCTAGTTATTTATTGAGTGCAGAAAGATTTAAGCTTGTGACACACCCTATGCACTCTTAAGTACAATTTGCTGACGTTCCCATTAATTTAATAAATGTTAATGTTCTTTGTGTGTTCAAAATGTCATTTTAACATTTTTCACAAGTTGATATGATTCTTTAGCGTCTTAATGAAAAGTCTATAACATACTTTAGTTATATTTTATGTATAATATATATATATATTGCCTGTTTTCAGCAAGCCATTCTAGTGCAAGTTGCTTTAAATGCTAATGATCTCTACTGACCCCGCCCCCTCCTCCGTGGGGGGTGACGACCAGACTGTAAACTTCCGCCGCGAAACTCAAAGTATCACATTATTATTAAACGTCGGTTTGCAAAGATTAATAAAAATTCCATTCAAAAATAAAGCAACGTTAATCCTTTGCGTCTTCAGCGGTTTAGACGTCGGTAGTAAATGAGCAAAATAAGCTGGAAAGCGTGAGTTGCATGCTTAGTGTTTCTATGAAGGGAACTTAGCATTTATTGTAGTAAATGTCATCATTTATAGTAAGTTTTAAAGTTTTTATTGGAACTTTAGTACTATGTGAGAAATAGTAGATCGTCTTGGCAGATTATGTCTATTTAATAAATTTTTTTATAAATGCAGCAAATTCGGGCAAACTAATTTTTTCATGTAGTTTGTTATATAGCAGGAACATTCGGATGAAGCGTTTCCCTTACCTGAAATGCACAGGTATTAGAAAGACTATATATCGCTATAGATAGACTATATAATGCATTCTTGGATTTAAAAAAACATTTTTTGTGCAATTAAAAATATTGTGTTGTTCGAATTGGCTGCAAAAAGCTCAAATTTGTTTTTAGTATACAGCATTTTCACTAAATGTATCGTACAGCTGGAGTGCGGTATTAACCAATCAGATGCAAGAACCGGAAGCGTTTAAAATGTCCGATATTTGTTGTATTCAAATGTCACGACATTTCGATGAATAAATTAATGAATAAATCTGATTTAATATCAAGTACTGATTGGCTCAGATCGATAAAGTGTTAGTTAATGGCGTCTCGTGATAAACTGTCACCACGATATTTCACAGCGAAGCCAGCGTTGTGTATCCAGCAACACCTGGTTCATAACCGAGGCCCATTAATTGTTAATTGCCTTGACATTGTGTGCGCAAAACCGGTACCAGAGCTTTTCCCAACCGTTTCGAAATCCCTGACGCCTCTCGCCCACAGCATGTTTGCGTTACAGGCTACTTGAGCGGCGAGAGCAAAGAGAAGAAGAAAAGCGCTCAGGGGGATGAAGAGGAGGAGGAGGAGGAGGAGGGGCGGACCGCGTGCTTGGCAGTAAATTCGAGCACTGACATGAATTTCGCGAGGGGCCGGTCCCTCTGGAAACTCCCCTGTGACGGCATTAGAGGCCTCTCTGTGTTATTGCACGCGCACACGCGCGCGCACGCAGCCCGCGCCTCTGAAAATCTGCGCTTTTCTCGGCCAGCCCCTATAAACAATAAGAGTGCTTGACTGAAGCCGAGAAACCTTTGTCGTATTGTGTGTGCTTCTGACCCAGCTACGCTTCCAGTGACAAAAACTTGCTGAGTTTTGCCTGATATATATATATATATATATATATATATATATATATATATATATATATATATATATATATATATATATATATATATATGTGTATGTATATGTATAAAGGAGGTTTTATGGTTTATCCACAGTGTTTATGAAAATAAAAAATGATTTTAATTCTATGCTAATGCATGGCTTAGTTTACTTAGTAACTTGTCTAACAACAGAAAACGCTCGCGCGAACACACACACACACACACACACACACACACACACACACACACACACACACACACACACACACAACTGTCATTTTTAAAAGAAATGCACCTTTTTTTTATTCAGCAGCACGTTAAAATTTGTTCAAAAGCGACGGTAAAGTCTTTTATAATGTTAAAAAGATCTTTATTTCCAAATAAACCGTTCCTTTGAACTTTCTGCTCATGAAAAAAGTGCAGTTTCCACAAAGATACTAAGTAGCACAACTGTTTTGAACGCTGATGATAATTGGAAAATTTTCGCGAGCTGCGAATCGGCGCGCCAGAACGATTCTGTAGGACGGGAAAAAAAACGTGCTAAAAAAATCAGCTTTGCATTACAGTAATATTTTAGCCGACACGTTAAATTACTCTAAAACCTCGGCGTGATCGTACGGCCGTGTTTAAAAGCACGGCGTTCTAGAAGCGGCTCCGGTTTGATTCTAGAGCGCGCACGTGAGCTGATTGCAGATCGTCGCTCTGGCTGCTGTCGGGTTTAACGAGCGCAGCGTGTCGTTAAAGCGCCGGTTTACGAGGCTCCTTTATCGTCCCACTCACACGCATATACGCGAGCGGCACACAGACTGCAGAACCCCTAAAGACTCAGATTTAATGCTTCCTGCCCGAGCTGATCTCACTCCCACCGCCAGCTGCTGCTTTCAATTTCCCCCTCACGCTCGCTCGCGCGCTATCTCTCTTTTCTTTCTTCAGCGCTTTAACTCGCCGGTGCCTTCGGCGACCGAATGTTTTCAAACCTGAGGTGAGAATACAGCGCACGCACACACACACACACACACACACACACACACACACACACACACACACACACACACACGTTCGTTTTTGTGAAAAGTGGGGACATCCCACACGCGGTAAAAACTGTATGTGCTATTGCCCTACACCTAAACCTAGCCCTACAGGAAACGACGGATATATTTTAGATTTTCAAAGAAACTCACTGTGCATGATTTATAAGTGTTTTTAAAAGTGGAGACATAGGGCAATGTCCTGAAAAGTCACCTATGCCTTGTCATACCTGTGTCATACAAATTCATGTATTCACACACGCACACACACACACACACACACACACACACACACACACACACACACACACACACACACACACACACAGAGACACACACACACTCATACTTGTGTCTATAGCTACTTGAGACTCATCCAACAATGCCCAAACATGAAAACTGTGTTTAATTGAAGTTAAAAATACTGTGGTACTTTTTATATTGATTGGCCTACATAATTCCGAACGATATTATTTTCATACCATGCTATGTTATTTATTCCAAGCTACGTTATAAAGATGGAAAAATCGCAGTAGACTACTAGCAAGCCAACACTGTAACATTACCAACCTGGAATTGTACCATGGCATTTCCGAAGTACTGCTAACAGCATCGTTTTTAAAAGGGATATGAAAATATTACATAAGTACCAGGATTTATGTAAAATAATCGTGATGTTTTATTTCTAAAATATATTAATAAATCTAAAACTGTAGAAGACTTGTGGCTAAGTATGGTGTATGGTTTGAGCCATCCAAGTGCACACACACACACACACACACAGTGAACACACACACACACACAGAACTGAGACTCAAACCTACAACCTTTGGGTTACAAGTCCGACTATCTAATATACGCTTTTCATGAGCTGAACTCAAAGATCTAAGACTTTATTCTGCGTATTTCTCTCAAATATCGTTCATAAATCTGTCTAAATCTGTGTTAGCGAGCACTTCTCTTTTGCCGAGACAATCCATCCACCTCACAGGTGTGTCGTATCAGGATGCTGATTGGACAGCATGATTACTGCACAGGTGTGCCTCGGGCTGGCCGCAATGAAAGGCCACTCTTAAATGCAGTTTTATCACGCAGCGCAATGCCACAGGTGTCGCAAGTTTTGAGGGAGCGTGCAATTGGCGCGCCGACTGAATGTTCATTTCCCTACCATAAGCTGTCTCCAAAAGCGTTTCACAGATTTTGTGGTACACAACGGCAAAACCAGACCGGCCCAGGACCTCCACATCCAGCATCTTCACCTCCAAGACCGTCTGAGACCAGCCACCCCGGACATACAAAGTCAGTTTGTGTGATAACCAGATTGGTTTGCGTTACCAATTACCAAAGATTTCTGCACAAAGTGTCAGAAACCGTCTCAGTGAAGCTGATCTTCGTGGTCGTCGTCCTCATCGGGGTCTCAACTTCGCTGCAAGTCGTCGTAACCGACGCGAGTGGGCAAATGCTCACGTTCGATGGCGTCTGGCACTTTGGAGAGGTGTTCTCTTCATGGATGAATCCCGGTTTTCACTACGTGGCAGATGGCAGACGGCGTGTGTGGCGTCGTGTGGGTGAGTGGTTTGCTGATGTCAATGTTGTGAATCACGCAATTGTGGCACATGGTGGCATATGTTACGGACAACGAACACGGGTCCATTTTATTGATGGCGTTTCGAATGCGCGGAGATACCGTGAGGCCCATTGTTGCGTCATTGATCCACGACCGTCACCTCACGTTGCAAGGATTCCTGGAAGCTGAAAACATCCCAGGTCTTGCATGGCCAGCGTACTCACTGGACACGTCACCCACCGAGGGTGTATGGGATGCTCTGGATTGGCGCGCATGACAGCATGTTCTGGTTCCTGCCAATATCCAACTTCGCACAGCCATTGAGGAGGCCACAATCAACCTGATCAACTCTATGCGAAGGAGATGCACTGCGTGAGGCAAATGGTCTCACCAAATACTGACTGGTTTTCGGACCAGCATTTGAAAGTGGGGAGAAAATCTCATGATAAATAACTGTTTTTCTCCAATGCATGTTGACTCCAATTATTGGCACCCCTTGAAATTCACCCCTTGAGTAAAATATCTCTAATGTATATTCCCATTCATCTTTACATTTTTTTTAACCACACCATTGGCCTTTTTTTACTTATCTTATTCAGAAACATGGTGTCATTGATACTCTCCTTTAAAAAATCTAAAGCTCTTGTTAGAAATCTTATAATGGACCATGGTTGGATCTTCCACTGGGACAATAATCCAAAACAAAGTGGAGGGCACTATATATACATCTCTCTCGAAGGATGCAAAAAAAATTGAAATATTGAGAAAACTACCTTTAGAGTTGTCCTTAGTCTTTACTTGACCCATACAATGTATTGTTGGCTATTGCTACAAATATATCCATGCGACTTACAAAAAAGGTAAACTTCTTAATAATGTATAAAAATGATTGAATAATGTATTACCTTTTTTATTTTGAGGGCGTCCCCAAAAAGATCTTTTCACATTTAGCTAAATTCTGGTGACATTTTTCAACATTTATAGAAATAATAATTTATATAGCTCTCTATCTGTCTGCCGCACACACACACACACACACACACACACACACACACACACACAGAGTGCTCACGTTAATCCGTTTGTCACGGTGAGCGTGCTTCCTGAGAGCTGAGAAATTATTCCTCTCCTTTTCCCTGCGCGATGCTCCACGCACGACAGTGTGTGTGTGTGTGTGTTTTAATGTCTGTGTGTGTGTGTGTGTGTGAGGGGGGAACAGACAGGCAAGCAGCTGCAAATGTTAAATTGTATCCAATTACTGCCCGCACGGCGATACGAGGGGAATAATTCTTTCCGTATGACAGCGCGATTCGATTATTCCGCACACGAGAGACGCTCCTTATAACTGCGTGAAAAACGTCCCCTGCACGCTCACGCTGAAACACACAAGCAGCCTGTGTGAGTGTGTGTGTGTGTGTGTGTGTGTAATGATGCGTGCCGTGTACTAGTGTTACACTCTTGATTGACAGAGAGGAAGAACTCATTATGGTCCGATGCTTTGAAACACGGCGGCCTGCGTCAGACGTGTCTCTAAAGGTCAGCGACCTCTGACCTCCACCTATTTTAACACAATTAGACCTTCCAATAACTGTGTAAGTTTTTGAAACGCCTCAGGGCTGAGGAATGTTAAAGGAATGGCTCTCAGGTGTCATCGCGACTGATTATTCAAACGCATCGGTCAGGAGGTACGTGATGACATCAGTGATGTAATTATTACGCGAAATGATCAAATGACGTTTGAGAGCTGTTGAGAAGCAGTTTTTCAGTGAATAGCAACTTACATTTTGGTCTGTTTGCACCAATTAAATTACAGACTTATAGACAAAAACTTCCAGTGGAATATGAAACACATTCATGAATACCTTTATGACAACATTTTTGTGCAGCTCAGACATTCTGCTAAACATCTATTTTTGTGATCTACAGAAGAAAGCAACTGTAACGAATAGAGGACTTTACGTGTTTATTTATATTGCACTTTTATGATTGTTTTAAGGTACATACCGTTATTCCTTCCCAATATGCTTTATTTAAACACACCTCCACGTATCCACTTCACAAGATTTGCATAACATAACGTTTACGCAAAGAAAGAGCCCGTAACTTTTATTCTCGCTGTGGTATTGTTGTCGTAGTATTGTGCTCATGTTGAGTGTTTCCAAATACGGTAAGGGACGTAACATTTGCGTCACAATCTTGAGCTGTTCACCCAATCACAATGCACTGCATAGCTGGCCAATCAGAGCTCAATGCACTTTTCATAACATGACGCTTTGATACCACAGCACCATATGATTACTATGTTTAAATAGCATGATAATTACAAAAATATTACAGATATTCAGACGTGGTGCTTCACCAAAACATGTATACATGCTATAATGACCTCGGTATTGTTGAGTATCACGTAAACAACAAACGTAGGTGAATTTCAGTGGCATTTTACCATAGTACTATGACAGATATTCCAAAATACATGGTATTACAATGGTTTATTTTAATTAGAGCACATTTAGGACAAGACCCAATTGTTAATATATCTCAATATATAATGGTTTAACACTTAACACATCTGTGGTCATTATCGAAAATGTGGTGTATATATTATGGTGTATTATCATAGTTCATGTCCAAAACTAATGGTATTACAATAAAATGCGTATTAAAAATGACCATATCTAAGTGTGTATAATACTCCAGAAAACTTTAGACATTCAAAATCAAAAGACAGAAACATCACAGGCTGTAATCACTCAGGCGGTCTTAATTCTTGCCCTCTTTGTAGAGGTCTTGACGTTAAGAGGAAGCTGACGTGTCATCTGGCCAAGACATCTGAGCGACAGACCCGAGTCGCACCTGCTCTGCTCACGGCCTGTTCTCCTTCACTGAGAATAGATGAAGCAGCGAGACCGAGCCGCAGGCGGGCAGTGGAAACGCGTTCACAAGGTCATACGTCACGTACGTGACAACAGCAGAGCGGCTCTGGACAAATGAGAGCGGGGAGAAAGATGGAGGGATAATCTCAAGGACATCGGAGCGCCTGGACGAGGATGGAGGCAAGAAAGGAGAAGGTTAAAGGGTTGCGGATGGGAGTTCAGCCAAACAGACAGTGGAGGTGGGCTGTCAACTCCCATTATCCATTCAGGCCCTAATGTCTAATATTAAAAACCCGGAGAGAGCGAGGTTAGACGGGGAAAGACGAGCGAGCCACGGGCGCTTCACCTTGCCTTGTTCCCCTGCGCCGTCGCGCGCGCACACATGCGCGGCTGGTTTTTTATGTGATGTAGTGGTTGCCACAGTGGCAGCAGACACCTTGACAACCAGGCGGCCCTCACAGCTGCTGTCTGACTGGCAGCCACTTAGAGACTCCGCGAGTGTATGTGTGTCTATGTGTGTGTGTGTGTGTGTGACAGCAAGCCCTTAAACCTGTGGCACGCTAGCGTGTGCCGTCATATGCGCTAGTTCAGAAATCTTCTGCCGGAGTTGGTGTCAGTTACAGCTGACATACTTCACCCGAGTACGTTGACGCGAGTGGTCGGCGCTTCCTGCGCAGTACTGAAGGGGGCGATAGAGACGCCGTTAAATATCAATGCCAAATTATTTAGAAACATTTAGAACGTAAATTCAACGTCAAATTGATGCCCAACACAGATGTCAGCTGATGTTGATATTCGTTGTTTTTAGGTTGTGTAACCAAAATCCAACGTTAAGTCAATGTCAAATTGACGTTAAATACCACACAAGGTTATTAATGCGATTGAACGAACCGAATCATAAACAGTTGATTCATTCAGGAACACTACACTGTTTAGACGCCAAACAGTGCTGTGGCCGTGTTCGTGACTTTTTCCGTTTGCAAATTAGTGCAAAAATAGGCAACGCGGCGTCTAAAACAGTCCTGAACTGTTGTATAACATCAATATCACGTTTGTGATTTTTGCAGGAAAAATGACACTCTTCACGTGATTTTGATGAAGGAAATTATAAAAATATGAGCAAAGTCAGTCTAGCTGGTGTTTAAGCACTCGTAGGTTGTATGATAAATTAATTTTACTTTTAAGTCTGCACTTTTAAGTTTTAGTCTGAACAAAATTCAGCGATTACTAATATGACCGCCACTGCATTCCTAAGTTGTATGAAGTAGAAAACAAGTCGATTTTTTAAAAAAAAGTCCCAAGCCGTTTCACGTTGACAGCATGAAACTTTAGGATATTGCCCGGGCTTTTCGAGTTGGTCTGAATGAAAATGCGAATTCATTCTTGGCCACTAGGTGCAGTTTTCAGAGCGACCAATCACCAGAGGGCTTTGGAAAAATCCGTAATTGAACGAATCGTATACATTTTATTAGTAAATCGTATTTGCGAATTGTTTCTATTTGTTATGGTATTTAAAAAACTATTTTAAAAGACCGTTGCACCAAAGCGGTCGAATTATTTCAATTTTTGATATTCTAAAATAGATTGCGCAAAAGTACAATTTTACTTTTATACAAATTTAAGGTGTTGCAGGCTCGCACACATAATGCTAGATTGTCAATGCACATACACACACACACATTGTTAAAGTGAGGCTAGCCATGCATCTAAGTATGCGGTGTTGTCACACACACACACACACACACACACACTTCATTGCACTCTTAATTTACGCATGACATTTACACATGACGCCTCTACACTCACGGTCATTACCCTGAGAGCTTCAGTTCAAAAATGCTTGAGCCAGCAACCTGACCACACACACACACACACACACACACACACACTCACTCAAAACTCATTCAACGCCTGCACACCGGAAAGAGATCACTGTGAGTGCAATTATACTCAATCACTTCCATTGTATTTAAGTCACAAAATAAATAAATAAATATTACTGCAAAGGAATTAATTATTATTATTATTGTTATTATGCCTTTATTACATTCAAGGCCAAGTGTAAAGTAGTTGTGCAAAGTGTAAATTAATAATAATTTAAAAGAAAATTAGAATTAAGCCAAATAATTTTAAAAAATCTCTTCTTTCTGACTGTTCTTTCACGTGACACACGGAGACACGCACACACTCATATCTTTAAGATGACAAGCCAGCGTAAACGTGAAATGAGTCACAAACGCTCATTTCCAGAGAACTGCAGAAAGACGTGTGTCTACCAGAGGAGAGAGGAAACAGTGATGTATGTCAAAGAGAAACAGAGAAAAACAGAGAGACGGAGATCTTTTTAAGTCTGTTACTGTTGTGCTATGAATGTGTGTGTGTGTGTGTGTGTGTGTGGGCTGATACATTGCCAGCAGGCACAATCTAGCATGTTTATCACACACACACATTCTCGTTCTCTCTCGCTTTCGCATACACACACACACACACACACGCACACGCAGATGAGCCATTTTCGGAAATCAAGGCATCGAATAAGACCTCACTTTTCAGCCCGGCTGCGACTTACACATGCGCACACACACACACACACACACACAATCCTGGCATGTGTCCCCAGCACATAAACAGCCATTAATCGTTGCTCGCACTGCTGACATTTGGAAGAAAGGTCACACTTTCCTGTCTCTCTCTCGGTCTCCCTCCCTGTCGTTCCGCCCACCCTCTCTGAGAACCAGCAGACAGGCCGCGACTCCTGGTAATTTCCTGCCTCGCGCCGCTAATAGCGCGCTCGCTGTGCGTCTGCATGGTTGCCTCGTGCACGTGACTCAACTAGCATCCAGCGATGGCCGGTTTGTCCGTGCTATGTGAGGTCGAAGCGTTTGCAGACTATTAGAACGATTTGGGTGTTAATAATTCGGATTCTCAACCAATCAGATATCGCAGTGGGAGGGGACACCTAGGGTTACACAGGTGTAATGGAAACCAGACAATCAAATAAAGGTCCTGTTGCTCAACGTTTATTGTGATTGTTTATGGCAAAACCCGGAAAATGACAATCGCTTGTCATTTTATAGCTTTATTGACAGCAGTTTGCAGTGACAGCTTGCACGAAAGTCGTTCGTTTTCGTTAAAGACACGACAAAAGTGAGCAGAACTGAACTTTTACACAAATGAGCAGCAACGTGGCATGAAAATAACATTTATGCTTCCTGCGAAATATTACAGGTTAAACATTGTACTTTTATTGAGTGAACTGAGTGAAACCTTCTAGACGTTTTTGTGTCGCGCACGTTGGCTTTTCACTGCAAGCTGGCAATCTGAGGCTGTGTGTGAGCCTTTTTATGTTTCGAACAGACAATTTCGAAATTTTTAATTAAAGGGTTACTCCGCCACGAAATGAGAATTTTGACATTAATCACTTACCCCCACGCCGTTCGAAACCTGTAAAAGCTTCGTTTTCGAAACACAATTTAAAATGTTTTGGATGAAAACCGAAAGGCTTGCGACTGTCCCGCCTCCTGCCAAACAATTACGACTGTCAAGGTGCAGGAAACTATGAAAGGCATCTGCCATCAGTGGTTCAATCTGCATTTTGTTAGGCCACGAGCATGCTTTTTGTTTGCAAAGACAATAAAAAACACCAACTTTTTCTTCTTCTTCTTTTTCTTCTTTTGAGTGCTAACATGTATCCTTGTCGCTTCACAACCTTACGCTCGAAGCACCGATGGCAAGTGGTCTATTCTGACGATGACTTTCATACCTTTCTGGACCTTGACGGCGTTACTTCCTTGGCAGTAAATGGGACAGTCACAAGCCACATGGTTTTCAGCTAAAATATCTTAAATTGGGGGCATGGGGGTAAGCGTTTGATTACAATCTTTTCATTTTGGGGTGAAGTAACCCTTTGACGTGGGTTTGTTTTCTTGTGTTCTTATAATGCGCACAAAAGACACCTTTGTTATAAGTGTCAGGGTACTCGCTAACAAAAATTAGCGGTAGCAAGCCAACTCAGCTTCATTTGGCCAATTGACGCAAAAAATAAAGACTGCAACGGCGACGCGACAGTTTAAAAAAAGACGTAGGGCGGAGGTCAACTGCGAGATGGATACAATTCGAACTCCGACAAAACCGCATGCCTGACATTACAGGTTTACAACATGGCGTCGTGTTCGGCGAGAACAGAAATGCGTGCCCGTTAAGGAGCGCGGAGACGAACAACAACTTCCATTTTTTTGTGGCGGACAGGCCCGGTCGGCTTGTAGGCCGTTCGCCGCTGCTGCTCTTGTGAAAGAACCTCGTTGTTCGTCGTCCTCGGCTGCGATCTTCCTTCCCTCGTGATTCCTGTCAGTCTGTTAGCGAAACAATAGCGGCGCTTCATCGTGAGATCAACCGGCGCACACACTCGGGCCCTCAGAGGGAAGAGTCGACGGGGAATCTGGTAACAGAGGAACAAATGATGAGGATTACAGACAGAGACGCGCATTATACCGCTGCCCCCTCCGAACCTGTCTCTCTCCCTCTCCATGCTCATTCCACATAATCTGATTCCACGTCCCCGCTGCCAGTAATCCCTCCAAAACAATTTACACCCCCCAAACGCACTAAACGGTTGCGCCACACTTGCACGCAGAATTTAGCATGTAGCGCCTGGTTTGATTGTTTGGCTTTAACGTGAAATCTAATCCCTCCTCCCGCACATTGTGCTTTCGGGTCTGGCCGCGGTGCGCTTGCGTCATCCGCGCGAGGATCACGGAGAGTATTAGCGGCAGCCGTTTACCGCCGCCGTTTACCGCCAAATCTTTGTGCTCTGGCGTGGACGAAGATTGACGGAGTGCTTTAGGATTCCAGCTAAACCTCATTCATAACGGCTTACGTTTAACTGGAAAATCTTGTGAGTAGTTCAGCAAACACTTTCAAAATACAGTAGAAATTGTGCACCTGTGTCATTACAGTATGTTTAAGTTTAAAAATTAAAAATATATTTTTATATATATATATATATATATATATATATATATATACACACACACACACACACACACATATATATATATATATATATATATATGTAGCGCCCCCTACCTCCTTTTATAATGGCTTAGTAAGGAGCAGCACCAGGTTCAATAAACTAATGCCTAAGAGATGGTGTATTAAAAAGGCCCCTCTGACGTCACTGAACCATATACTTTTCTTTTAGACAGTTAATCAGAATAAAATATATACTCACAGTTTGACTGATCAAGAATAAACCCTTTAGAATAAATAAAACACTTGAAGTAGAAGAAAATAAACAGAATTTAATTCCAGTAAATTGAAAGAGTTAGAAATAGATTAACTTTCAAGTAGAATTAAGCAGTAATACTATAATACTATCAAGTAGTATTCACACCATCAAGATGATCTCAAATTGGATACAAACACCGTGGGCCCACACACTCACACACACACTCTTATAACCCACACGAAGCAGGCCTGAATCGTCGGCAGTGCGTAGTGGCCGTGGAAACAGAAAAAACTGGCCTCTTCACTCTCTGAGCAGCAAACAAATGAAAACCAGTGTACCTGGATTCCTTTTTGAACTGTGATACGATCGCGGAAACTCCCTGGTAGGCCTCCTGCAGATCCTCGTACTGCGCCCGTCCCGGTGGCGATGTGGGTCACCCTCCAACGCAGCCAGAGGAACCCCAGACCTCGCGGTGATCTGGAGCGCTATCTGGTTTCCTTCGGGACAATTACACGACGAAACGTCCAAAATCTCAGTCCTTCTGTCCTCGTTTGAAAGTTATTATCAAAAACACACTTTAAACACCGTCTGTCTCAGCACTCAAAGCGAGTGGAATGACGTGACCGCCGTAACGGAAAAACGAACATGGAACATACGAACATAAACAACACAATAAAGTAAATAACTTGTGTATACACACGCACTATATACACTTAAGCGTATTAATTGGATGATTTATCAATTAATTTACTGTATTTCCTCCAGTATTTTCAGCTCAAATCTCTCCGATCAGTTCTATACTTTGCGGCACATCTCTTCTCTCCTCATTAACCACTCACATCCCTTATTTTACCCGAGAGAGGCGGGACTTAACACATACTACCCAATGAAAATAAAATTCATCCTAACATGTAGGGCAAAAGCAAGTTTCTTCACCTGTGCACCCCCAATCAATGTTAATACCAAACCTGGCATTCTTTAAAGACACAAGCACACATATTTTGTGACTCAGTATAAACAAATGTTAGACTCATTAATATTTCAGTTCTGAATGAGACTGAATGAAACAAACTCTAAATGAAGAAACGTCAACCCACAACACTCCAGAATTATATTCTAGTGGGTTACATACTCCCCCTTCTAAACATCTCATGTCCCCATGAGATCACTTCTTAACTGTACACTTTAACTGTAGCTCTGGGCTCCATCTGAACACTTAACTGAGCACATTGAATGCACTGTGCCATAGGGTGACACCACACTGTGCTACAGTGTTTCTTTTCTGATTTTCCACCCTCAACATGTATAATCATTCCTCTATGAACCAGGGTTAGAGGTCGGTTAGTTGGCCGGCCCAAGCTTTCATAGTTCAATTTGATTACAGGTCTTAGGTTTCTTTTGGGGCGGGAATAAACAGTCTCTGCTACCTCTCTGTCAGCATTAGCTGTACAGGATCTCCCCTTCTAAACCAGGATCTTCTCTTTCTTCTGGACTCTGATCTGGTTGTTCTCCACGGACCTCTTCAGTGAACATCAACTCAGCAGCTTCTGTATGAGGTCCATCCAATTCACCTCCAAGGTAAACCGTGTCCTCCACCGCAGATCCATCTTGTGCATCACTCTCTGGTCTGGGTTGTCTCTCTACCCTGTTTGAGTAGTAATACCACAGATCATCCTCGTCACTTTCAGACTCGGTTCTGGGTGCATATTCTCTTTGTGTCACACTCCTCCCTCTTAACTCTTTCTTTTGTTTTCTTTCCACAGGTCCTGTCCTGGTCTCTGTAAGCGCAGAAACTTTTCTTGGGTCTTCAGGAATGGACAACCTCACTTCATCCCCAACAGGTAAGATATGGTCTCGGTGTAACATTCTCATACTCCCCATACCGGATTCAGGTTTCAGGCGATACACAGGTAAGTCTTTTAACTTTTCCACCACCAGGTAGGGAATGGAATTCCACTTGTCACCAAGTTTGTTCTTTCCTGTCAAGGCCAGATTTCGTATCAACACACGATCTCCGACAGCTAAGGTCTGGTGTTTTACTTGCTTGTCGTACAACCGTTTGTTTTTCTGTTGACTTTTCTGGGAAGATTCCGTTGCTAATTGATACGCTTTCTGTAACTCTGTTTTCATTCTTTTCGACATACTGTCGATGGCTACCAGCTCCTTTTCCATCAGGTGAAGTCCCAAAACACATCATCCACGGCAAGCGAGCTTCTCTCCGAACATAAGATAGTACGGTGAGTAACCAGTTGCTTCCGTTCTTAGTACAGTTGTAAGCGTGTACTAAACTGTTAATGTGTTGACTCCATCTGCTTTTCTCTACAGGATTCAGGGTACCAAGCATGGAAAGTAGTGTTCTGTTGAATCTCTCAGGCTGGGGTCCCCTTGTGGATGATAGGAGACGTCCTAGATTTTCTGATTCCCAGCATACTCAGGAGCTCTTTTATGAGACCGCTCTCAAAATCTCTTCCTGATCGGAGTGAATCCGGGAAGGTAAGCCATAGTGAATGAAGAATTTGTCACACAATATCTTGGCAACAGTTAGAGCTTTTTGGTCTTTAGCTACAAATGCTTGGGCATAGCGTGTGAAATGATCAGTTATAATGAGAACGTTACTGAGACCCTTTGAGTCGGGCTCGATAGACAAGAAGTCAATGCATACTAGATCGAATGGCCCACAGCTGGTCAGGTGGTGCAGTGGTGCAACTTTCTTGGATATCGTCTTTCTGGTTACACAACGTCCACAATTCTTAACATACTGCTCTATGTAGGTGGACATTGGGGCCAATAGAATCGATCTCTCAGGAGTTCGGTTGTTTTCTCTACTCCTAAATGGCCTGAATCATCATGCAAGGACCGCAGAACTTGGGACCAGTACTTTTCAGGTAAGACAAGTTGTTTCTTTTCTCTCCCACAGGAACTTTTAGTACGCGCGTGTAGAAGCTGGTTCTGGATCATCAACTTAGGCCCTTGACGCTGTAGCAGAGTAACGGTGGCATTGGAACTCTTAGCAACGGTAAGTATTTTCCCTGACTCTACTTCGTACTTCACTTCACGGATTACAGGATCCTCCTCTTGCGCTTTCCTTAACTCTTCATTGGTCAGTTGTTTCATATGACCCAGACTCAATGCTGTGGGACAAGCAAATGCCTCTGGAATACTCTGAGGAGGGACACATAAATGATCCACCAGTCTGAATGATGACTCGTCACTCTCTGAAACAACTGTTAACTGGCAGATGGCTCTTACTGCCGAATTGGGTATTTCCTTCCATTCAGACTCGGTTGGTTCCCAGGGGTAACGAGAAAGGATATCTGCATCAATGTTATGGCGCCCAGGTTTATACTTTAAACTAAAATTATAGGTAGCCAAAGCAGCTAACCAGCGATGACCCGTGGCGTTCAGTTTAGCACTAGACAACACATAAGTCAGTGGATTGTTGTCTGTCATTACCGTGAACTGGGCTCCGTGATAGATAATCGTGGAACTTGTCCACCACCGCCCACTTCAGCGCCAAAAACTCCAGCTGATGAACTGGGTAACGTCCCTCTGAGTCGCTCAGCTTCCTGCTTGCATAGGCTACTGGCCTGAGCCCTTCAGGATGTTCCTGATTCAGGACAGCTCCTATACCGTTCATGCTGGCATCCACGTGTAGCACGTAAGGCTTGGTGGGGTCTGCAGTAAAGCGAGCACAGGGGCATGTGTGAGGCAGTGGATGATTTTGTTAAAAAGCTGTGGTACACGTGTCATCCCAGCGCTTTCCAAAGGGTTGGATTCCTTGAAGTACCGTTCCATCCTTTTCCTTCTTCTTGTGACCAGATGTTGGTGGATACCCTTTGGTGAGTTCAGTCAATGGCCTCACAATGGCTGAATAACCCTTTATGAAGCGCCGATAAAACCCACAAAACCCCAGGAAAGATCTCAGTGACTTTAGGTCAGTGGGCATTTTCCAGCATGTTATGGCTTCAATCTTGGCTGGGTCTGGTGATACTCCAGCATCTGACACAATGTGGCCCACATAACGAACTTGTGACTGGCAAAACTGACACTTGTCAATCGAGACTTTCAGGCCACACTCCTGCAGACGGTCCAGGACTTTTAATAGCCTCTCTTCGTGCTCTTCAAGTGTGCGTCCGAATACGATGATGTCATCGAGGTAGACTATTACCTGGAGGAGGTGCATGTCACCAACGGCTTTCTCCATTAGCCGCTGGAATGTGGCTGGAGCTCCAGTAATCCCTTGCGGCATCCGTTCAAACTGAAAGAAACCAAGAGGGCATATAAATGCTGTCTTCTCTTTATCTTCGTCCGCCATGGCTATTTGATAATATCCGCTGCGGAGGTCCAGCACGGAGAACCACTTACTACCCGCCAAACAGTCCAGGGCATCATCAATACGCGGCGAGTGTACTGATCAGGGACTGTACGAGTGTTTAGAGTGCGGTAGTCAATGCACATCCTGATTGCCCCACTCTTCTTGCGTGCAACTACTATGGGCGATGCATAAGGACTCCTGGACTCCTTGATGATTCCTGCTGCTAACAGTTCTTTAATGTGGCGGCGGACATCCTCAATGTCCGCAGGTGCAATGCGCCTAGAGCGCTCTCTGAATGGTTTGTTGTCTCGCAGTCTGATGTGATGCTCGACACCGCAGGCTAACCCAACGCCCCACTCACTGGTGGAGAACACATCCCCTCTTTCAGACAACTTCTGACGCAGTCTATGTTCCCAGGCCTCAGGAATAGATGACTGCCCGAAATCAAACAACATTGGGTCTATTTGTTTGGAGCTGTTGTGGCATTCGGAAGGCACTGTGAGCGTGTCAGTGGGATACA
This sequence comes from Puntigrus tetrazona, assembly GCF_018831695.1. Lineage (NCBI taxonomy): Eukaryota > Metazoa > Chordata > Actinopteri > Cypriniformes > Cyprinidae > Puntigrus > Puntigrus tetrazona. Next base: position 6,095,922 of record NC_056720.1, read on the forward strand.
CATGGGCGACTACAGTTCCTGCAGGGATAGAAATATCCTTAGATGTTTCATTATGAATCAGGACCTGGATATTTTTACCATCTACTGCTGAAGATGGAAGTACTAAAGGAGTTATGAATGTTCCAGCTGGAAGACTGTCTTCCTCAGGGAATCTACCACAAAGATCTCTTTTCCCAGAGGCTTTTCAGTCACCATTTTACAGAGAGCACATACTTCTCCCGTGATGGAACTACACAGTTACCAGGTCCTGTCCAACAAACCTTTCCTTCGGGCTTGTCAAGAGGAGTTTTCGTCTCTTGCTTCCGAGTCAGATGGATTGCAGGGTGTTTGCTTTGGATTCTCAAAACATGTGCAGCACTAGATCCTTCAGTATCATGACTGAAAGCTGTGAGACGTTTGAAGAAACTGGCATTAGTACCAATTATAACTGGCACTTGGGGAGGACCTTGAGGATCAGGGCATACGAGGGCCAGAATGGACAGTGACTCTTCCACTCCAGTTACAGAAACAGGGAAAGTGACATCGACAACTATATACCCCTTGTATGGGTAATTGGATGAGCTGAGGCCCCATATTGACAATCCAGTCAGGGGGTGAATGGGCACATCAGCGAGATTCCTGGAAAACCAGCTGTCAAACACGATCGTCACCTGTGATCCGGTATCTAACAGGGCTTGACATACATGTCCATTAAGCTTCACTTCCACAGTAGATGCCGGTCCAACTAGGCCTTTGGGAAGACTGCTGGACTCACTGATGTCTGTCTGACTCTTTTTGGAGAAACAGGCTTGGTTCTGGGCTTTTCTGCTGTTGTCGCTAGTCTCATACTTCTCACTCTTTGCTTGTCGAGAGAGCGAATGAGCTTTTGAATTACTTGATCAGAATTTGGTGGAGCTTGACATTTTGTCGCAATATGTCCGTCCTCCCACATCTGTAGCAGAAATAATCATCTCTTGTTCTTGTTACTTTGCCTTTCAGGGACATGTACGAAGTGGAAGGTTTTGGCTGCCTCTCGGGAACTTGATGTGAGAGGTGAGTAGAGCTAACACTCATAATGGTCAACTGCTGCTGCAAATTTTCGATCTGTTTTCTTAACTCTTGGACTTCAGCATTGTCAGTTGTTTCATTCTTTATCTGTTTTTCTTTTGGTTTAATTACAAGGGATGAAGTAGACACTGTTTTGGACTCACCTCCACATATTTGTGTTCTTAACTCTTGAATCTCAGCCTTGAGTTCTTGGATGACAGAGGTGCTGGTTCTCTCTTCTTCATGAAAATGTATAGCTTTGGCTTTAACAGACATCCTGTGGCGAGATGCCTCACTCTCCTCTGCCTCCCGTATCTCCTTCAGTAGACTAAGAAAAGAAGGTGGGTGATTTTTTCTTTCTCTTAGCCGTAGCTGGAGCAACATCATGTCGGAATTCACGGCCCCTCGAACTAACTGTTCAATTCGTGCTTTATCCACTAGTCCTGGAGTTAATCCATCACGTTCTACAACTTTGTTGAGCATCTTTTCTATCCTTCGCAGGAATTCAGAGAGGGTCTCTCCAGTGTTCTGACGCATGAGACGAAACTTGAAATACAAGTCCTCACCAGACTCGGAGGTGCCGAATGTGCTCTCTAATGCTTCCAAGTACTGCAGGGCACTCGCCTCAGGATCTGAAAACCGGACAGCTCTTATGATCTCCAGAGCAGGTCCCTTCAGGCTTTCTACAATTAAGTGTCGTCGTTTTTTCTTTTCAGAGCACTCACACTCCGTTATCATAAGCCTTGCTTGTTCAATCCAGGTTTCCATATTCTCCTCTCCTGGGGGGGTAGGAACTATGGCTGAAAACGTGCGCAGGCGTCGGTATGCATTGGCATCACTGGGTTGCTTTACAGTCTTTTCCAGAACCTCACCCATGGCACGTATGATGGACTCAGGGGAACTGTCAGTTGTGCTGCGGGAGTAAACAAAGTTTGTACGTCACTGAGTGATTTACCTTCTTTCATCAGGAACTTAGCAAGTTTCTCAGTAAAATCTCCAGAGGCAGTGTCAGGTACGGATTCTCTTGGTTGGACTGCTGTGATGGTCCATGGCTCTTTATTTTCTCCAGGTGACACTTCTGGAGGTAGGTGTGTGGTGTCAATGGCTTGTCTGCACTCACACAACGCAAAGACAAATCGTGAGGTAGGTCCTTCTCTTGTGTCTCTGACACGAACTCTTCCTAGGGCTTTTATGGTTTCCAAAGTCTCTTCCATCTTAGCCACTTCTGTGTGTACAGGTACATTACTCAACATTAAAGCATGACCCTCATCAACACCAACATCTTTGCACCAGCTGATTAACTCTGCTTGCAGGTAGGGGTCTTTTCTCAGAGCCATGATGACTGTTTATTCACTTCTCGGTTACTTAAAATGAGGTGGCAAGATGTGCTTGAGCTTGGCTGGTCTGACCTGTCTTTTTCTTTTCAGGAATTCTTCAGTGACTTACCAGAGGGAGATCCCGGACGAGCCCCCAATTTATGTAGCGCCCCCTACCTCCTTTTATAATGGCTTAGTAAGGAGCAGCACCAGGTTCAATAAACTAATGCCTAAGAGATGGTGTATTAAAAAGGCCCCTCTGACGTCACTGAACCATATACTTTTCTTTTAGACAGTTAATCAGAATAAAATATATACTCACAGTTTGACTGATCAAGAATAAACCCTTTAGAATAAATAAAACACTTGAAGTAGAAGAAAATAAACAGAATTTAATTCCAGTAAATTGAAAGAGTTAGAAATAGATTAACTTTCAAGTAGAATTAAGCAGTAATACTATAATACTATCAAGTAGTATTCACACCATCAAGATGATCTCAAATTGGATACAAACACCGTGGGCCCACACACTCACACACACACTCTTATAACCCACACCGAAGCAGGCCTGAATCGTCGCTTGGGTACGTAGTGGCCGTGGAAACAGAAAAAACTGGCCTCTTCACTCTCCTGAGCAGCAAACAAATGAAAACCAGTGTACCTGGATTCCTTTTTGAACTGTGATACGATCGCGGAAACTCCCTGGTAGGCCTCCTGCAGATCCTCGTACTGCGCCGTCCCCGGTGGCCGATGTGGGTCACCCTCCAACGCAGCCAGAGGAACCCCAGACCTCGCGGTGATCTGGAGCGCTATCTGGTTTCCTTCGGGACAATTACACGACGAAACGTCCAAAATCTCAGTCCTTCTGTCCTCGTTTGAAAGTTATTATCAAAAAACACACTTTAAACACCGTCTGTCTCAGCACTCAAAACGAGTGGAATGACGTGACCGCCGTAACGGAAAAAACGAACATGGAACATACGAACATAAACAACACAATAAAGTAAATAACTTGTGTATACACACGCACTATATACACTTAAACGTATTAATTGGATGATTTATCAATTAATTTACTGTATTTCCTCCAGTATTTTCAGCTCAAATCTCTCCGATCAGTTCTATACTTTTATGCACATCTCTTCTCTCCTCATTAACCACTCACATCCCTTATTTTACCCGAGAGGGCGGGACTTAACACATACTACCCAATGAAAATAAAATTCATCCTAACATGTAGGGCAAAAGCAAGTTTCTTCACCTGTGCACCCCCAATCAATGTTAATACCAAACCTGGCATTCTTAAAGACACAAGCACACATATTTTGTGACTCAGTATAAACAAATGTTAGACTCATTAATATTTCAGTTCTGAATGAGACTGAATGAAACAAACTCTAAATGAAGAAACGTCAACCCACAACACTCCAGAATTATATTCTAGTGGGTTACATATATATATATTATTGTTATTTAATTTTTTTTATGCTCAACAAGGCTGTATTTATTTGATCAAAAATACCGTCAAAATGTTTTAAGCACACTTTTTTGTGTTTGTAAATTATGTTTATTAGATGACAACTTTAAACAAAAACGTTTATGCAAGTAAAAAAATGAGTACATTAAAATTCTATTTTAATATTTCTAAAAAAAATTTTATTCCTGTGATGATCATCAGTCCAGTCTTCAGTGTCACATGATCCTCAACATGAGCTCCAAAACATTTGTTAACGCCAGTAAGTATTTACTGTCACTTTTGATGAATGTATTGTATATATATATATATATATATATATATATATATATATATATATATATATATATATACTGTTCACATCGAACCCGTTTCTTTGCTCGTGTCTAGGAATCACGTTTTCTCCGTCCGCCCGAGAGCGTCACGTTCAAACACACGTCAGTCGATTTGTGTGTTCTCCAGCAGCCGCAGTTTTTCTGGTTGTGTTTGTTTTGTGCGTCTGCGGCGAGCGGCCCACACACCTGCAGACTGCAGCGGGGAGAGAAGGAAAGAGGGAGAGACAGCATGTCTGGCTACCAGGTCTTTATCCCAGCGCCCCGCGTGCCAGACTCCAGGGGCTGGAACGCTTTAATGCCGAGCACAGCTCGCGAAACGGCTCTCGTTCGGTTCAGGGCCCCGGAGGCACCCCTCCGCGTCGGCCCGTAACCGCGACCGCGTGGTTGTTTCGCGACAACGGCTTCCGGCATTTAAAGAGTTAATCCCGCAGACGGCAGCGAGCGCGTGGGCGTTTGGGTGTGTTCGTGCCGGAGAGAGAGAGAGAGAGAGAGAGAGAGAGAGAGAGAGAGAGAGAGAGAGAGAGAGAGAGAGAGAGAGAGAGAGCGTGTGTGGATGTGTGGGTGCGTGCGTGCGTGCGTGCGTGCGAGAGAGTGTTTTTGGCTCGCCGTCCTGTCGGGAAGACGCGCTCCGTGGCGGTACTCTTCAACCCTCCGGTGCCGTGACCACGAGCGGTCGCGCTAAAGGTCTCGGGCCTGAAAGCCACGGCCGAAACTTTCCGTCTGTCGTAAACAAAATTCCGATCAAGTTTGGTTTGCTGCGTTTTTGCATCCGTGGCAAGTGTTTTGATAGGGAAGGATAAAAATAAAATGCTAAGGGTCCTTGCAAACTGATTCCAGAAATTTTGTGCGCATGTCATTCTTTCGCGTGAAAACGCAGAAAATCGAACCTGATGCTTTTTTTTATGATGCAAGAAAGTTTCTGAGGTGGCGTTTAAACGTGATTGACACCACTTGATGTTGTATTTATTTATTATTTATGCGAAAATTTGGGACGAAAATTTCAGAAACAAGGCCATTGAGCGAAACCTTCGTTTGAAATTTCTGCATGGTTAAAAAAATACGTCCTCGTGTTATGTCAACCATGTTTACACGCCGGTTCCGAAACTTTCGTCCAACTTAAAAATATTCGGATCAGGTCAAATTTTCTAGGCGTTTGTTAGGAAGGATGATGAATAACTGGATAAACGCATGCGAAAATCTTCGACTCAATGCGCAGTGACCTTCAGTGTGCAATGACCTTGATTTTAGTCCGATATTTTCGGATATTGAATATGTCCTTACGCTCTGTCAATCGCAGCTGCACACTGCCTCCGAATCCTTTGTCCGTAACAAAAAACTAATTCGGGTCCAATTGTCGTATTCGTATTAATCATTTTGACAGTTCAGAGCCAAGTGTGCAACACTTTTGCAAAATTTTTAGGATAACGAATCCGAAAAAAACCCATATAAAAATGTTGAGTCTGAAATTCTCGTCCTTAACTTTGTAAAAAATCGATCGTGTTTTCACACAATCATCTGTCTTGAAAAATTTTGGTTCAGATTGGATTTTTTGCATTTTCACATCCAATAGCAAGCATTTTGAGGGAGACGTTGGACACTGTGTGCGAGACAGCAGCAGTTTTCATTTGAGAACTGCACACACTTGATCTTTATATATATGCAGCACTTATACCAGAGCGGTGATTATACTGGTCAAGGCAGTAATTGTTTCTGAGGGTGTGATCAATTTCGATTAAATTGATGGGTGACAGTTTTTCCCTAGTAACACTCAAAGGATGCGTTTCAGCATCTTGGTGTGTAAACACGGCTAAATAAACACGGCCAATCTAAGACTGCACGGCGCAGAGATAAGACTATCGTTTTCCCTTCGACCCTTAATTTTTTCCCTCCATCACATCCCCCTGTCCGCCCAGACACTAAGTATGATTAGAGAACGCAAGAAATGCGACTTCCCGAAGGAGAACGCACGTCTAAACAACTCTGGTTGCTTGCACAAACATCCCGTCTCCAGCAATCTGTAAAATAAACCCAAAACACACACACACACACACGTGATTTTTCCCACAAGGGAAGCCCCGGCGAGAATTTCTGTTCCCTACTTGAGACGCAAACGCACGCTAACGCGTTTAAATGGTTTCCCGTAGGAGAGAAAATCGCAAATGCTAGCTCTTCAATATTTCAGCCGTTTCTCATCAAAAAGACTGAATGGAGATCAGATGGACGCTGTCGTGATTTTTCATCTGAGATGATGACCTTGCAATGCATTTCCTATGGAGCAGCCTGCGCTCAAATACCAAGAGTGTAATATCTCAATAGAATCTCGTAAAATTTTTCAAAGACGTGATCTATGCCATTAATTTAACTCCATATTCGTGCTTCATTTCAGGAATTGTCTCATTTGTGTCAAAGAAACTTTGATTCTTTGAGGCAAAAAATGAAACGCAACTCAGAAATCAAAAGAATGAATGATAAAAGCCGCATTTGCGGTGACAAATCTATTCTTCTGGGTAGCATTTAGCGTTAACGCTCGCAAGGGGAAGGCAACAGCATCTGATGCGCGGAAGTTCAAACATTAACCGGGTAAGAGGAACACAAGTGTGAGTCAAGAGCGAGAGAAAAGAGAGAGAGAGAGAGAGACTGTGGTGAGTCAGCCTTCGGTATAAGAGGGATCGAAGAGATCGGACGACAGCCAGAGGCTGCCACGGTTCAAGACACACGCGCGGATGCACGTCTCAGATGAAGATCGCTCTTGCGTCTCTGCGCAGTAAGGAATGCCTCTGAGTCCGCACAACAGTTGCTGTGTCTCACATACTGGGAAAAAGTCATTTCTGGTATTTCTTTTTTTTTAATTTTAAGATTTTGCTAAACAAAGCAGTGTGCTATGTGGTCTTTCGAAGCGCTCCAGCTTGTCTTACTGCCCGTTTCAAGCCTATCTCTCCTATTGTACCTCCCTCTCAGCTCAGGCGGCGGCATTTAAAGGACCCTTACAGTGCTGCCCTGACATGCTCTTGGCCTTGACTTCGGTGAGAGAAACCTCCGGGTCCTGACAAGGACAGCGGAGCGAGCAGCTTTCCGCTCCTCCACACATCTCATTACGTCCTCTCTTTCTTGCCCGTATTCCTATTCTAGAGTTCCTCAATTTTTCTTCTACTTTCTCTTGTTGTGTCTATGAACGGTCAAATCGTTTTTTCTGGTTTTGAAAGTCTATATCTTGTGGCTGGTAAAAATGCCAGTGGTGAAATATCTACGCCACAATGTGCTGCAGTGTTTGACCATTTCTGCTGCAGCTTTGGGTACGTCCTTAAACAGAAACATCGGCCAAAGGCTGTAAACTCATGTGGTGAAAAAAGGAAGTTGCAATCGGAGGTGCAACTCAAGACGCCGCTGGTAAAGTATATGCATTAATTGTATAAGTGTGAATACCAGCACGCTGCGGTTTTTACAACTTTCGATGCATGTTTATCCAATTAATTTAACAGAAATTTTGAAGAATGATGAGAAACTATAGGGAATGGGTGGAAATACAGTTCATTCCTGTTGCAGTCTAACACGGTGCATCTTACATTTACATTTATGGAAAATTATTGGTCGGGTGGGAATGGGATCCAAACCCACCATGGATTTAAACTTGTAACTACAACATCTAAATAAGCTAAGTTTCAATGCATTTTGAGCTACATCTACAGATTATCCAAAGCAAGTAGCGTAGCATTCAATGTATGCATTTTATAATTTCCTATTTGAACTGGGAATCGAACCCATAACCCTAATTTTGTTAGTACCATGCTTTACTGTTCGTGCTATAAGAATATGTTAACCGAGTCATTTTTAACTTCTTCTCCTTTAAAAGGGAAAGCTGTAATTGTGGGTATGTCCACCAGGGCTTTACCGAACATCGGCAGGGTTAAAGGGATCGTAGAAATGTTTGGGAAAAACAGTTGACTGAATTTGTTTTTGGTATTTGTGCTTCTTGTACCGGTGTACCGAAATTACGCACTTCACAGAAATTACGCACTTCACCTTTAACCTTAGAGCATGTGAGATGTGTCATTTCCAAAATAACAGTCATTTTCAAATTTATTTCACCCTGGACAGGTCCGGCAGCGGTACGCTGAAGTTGAGTGAACACATCCGAACGATGACCTGAGCCTGATCTCTCTCTCCTCCATTAAGCAGACGAGCGGCACAGATGCACAGGAGTCCGTCACGTTGGAGGGGAGGTGATGTTTCTCCATGAGTGTCTGGTCAGACACACTGGCGGCTGCTCAACCACTAAATGGCCCAATCACAAAACCCTATGACTCGTGGAAAACAACAGATCAATAGCGCTTCCTCTGGTTCTCGCCTGCGTGCTTGTATATCTGTGTGTATATGAGAGAGAGAGAGCGAGAGCGCAGATGAAGGCAGAGCATTTTGCACCCATATGCCCACTCAAATGACATTTGAAAGCAGGAATATCTGAGGGTTTTTTTGTTGTTGTTGTTGTTCCTTGCACCGGTTTTAAACACACACGGTCCTGATTACAGCCTCCCTCTGGAGACGGCAGAAATAAAGAATGATCGCTGAGCAGGGAGAGACAAATTTACGCTCCGCGAGCAGCATTCATTACAAACAGACTGCCGTGTGTGCGCTGTGTGGCCGAACTCGACCTCAAGAGTTAGCAGAGTGAAAGCCAAACCCTCCGCCGCTGCCAAACAGATCAGATTAGAAATGCAGTCGAGCGCTCGGCAGCAAGACAACAAGACAGAAGGCAGACAGATAGACATGCGAGAGAAAGCGGCAGTGAGATCGGATGAACTGGTCGTTTCTTTGGTAGGTGCAAATGCGCTCTGTGTCAGGTGTTTACAAGGCGATGGATATATGGCGGAGAATTCTGTGGAAATGCATTTAGAGCTTCTTTCCACCTGAACGTAGACTACTCGAGCACAAACAATGAAGATAAATTCATTCTGCTGATCTAGTACTGAGCTTGATTGAGCTTGCATTAATGCAGAAAGGTCTAGAGCATGAAATGTGTCGATCCAGAAGAGCGTAACGTACATTGAAGCAGAAAGGGAAAGAAATCTAACAATTCATGAAATTGAGATGTATTGATGCAGAATGACAGAAAAAGTTCTAGAAGTTTAGTGATGCAGAGCATCCAAAAACTTAAGATAGAACTAAAGATAAAACTTGAAATTGGAAGCATAAAGCCGGAAAACAAATATTGCGAACATATTGTGTTAAAGCAAAAGTATAGAAAAATCTAGAACTTGAGATGGTGTTGTTGCAGGAGAGCAGAAAAAGATCTTTGAATTGATTTACTGAAGCACGAAGTCCAAACAATCAAGATGTTGATATGGAAGTGACAAATAGGTAGATATTGAGAAGCACTTCTGCACAGAAAAACAAGAAGGCTAAAGGTTGAGATTGTTCTGAAGCATAAAAGATCTATAGCTTGAGATTATGTTGATTCAGGAGACCAGAAATAATCTTTCATCTGAGATTTCCTGCAGTAGGAAGTCCAGAAGTGGACATCTGTTGATGTAGAAAGAATGATTGAACTTGAAGAAATCTTGAACTTGAGATGTACCGTAGAATGTAGATCTGGAATCTGAAATATGTTAATTCAAGGGAGCAAAAAATTGTTGTAAACTGAGATTGGTTAAAGGCCAAATATCCAGAACTGGAGAAGCATCAACATACGGAATAAATAAAAATCTAGAACCTGAAGCAGAAAGATCTAGAATTTAAAATACGTTGATGCAGGAGAGCAGAAAAGACGAACAATGCTTTAAAAACGAAACCTTCAGAAAAGCCAAAGAACCAGAATGTGTGGAACCAAAAAGATCTAGAACTTGACATATATTAAGGGATAAAGGCAGAGAAATCTGGTTTCAGCCTCAGAAGCACCTTGGGCCTATCTTAGACGTCAAGCCTCTAGAAAATCATGCGGCCTGATCACGTCACATGGGTAACTAGGCAGTGCAGTTTTTTTCCTTCTGGCATTAAAGCCTGTGATGGCCAGGGGTAATATTTTAACACCGCGGCTGTTTCCCCCGACATATACACATACACTCGCAATCATAGCGCTGAAAAAAAACAGCCCGTGTTCGTATGTGTGTGTGTGTGAGAGAAAAACAGCCCTGCCGCTGAACAATCAGCAGTCCTCCGCGTGTCTCTCTCTCTGGGCGGCGTCATGGCAACGGAACAGCTTCAATTAGAGGAGAAGAAAGCGTTTCCCCTCGGCATGGCATTGGAGAGAGAGCCGAGTGTCAACGAGCGCAGAAAAGGGAGGGCGCATGTGTGTGTGTGAAAAAGATTGTGAGCAGGAGGGAGGCAGAGAAAACGAGCGCCGGGGAGACGTGTGTGAGGCTGAGATTGCGAGAGAGGGAAAGGGAGCGTGTCTGAGTGTGTGTGTGTGTGTGTGTGTGTGTGTGTGTGTGTGCGCGCGCTACAGATTGCAAGGAAGCAAGCCAGAGAGACAAAGCAAGCGAGTGAGATTGAGAGGGAGGGGAATGTGTGTGTGTGTGTGTGTGTGTGTGTCAGAGCAGCCAGAGACAGACAGTGTTTTGCCTGCGTTAGCGCAGCTAATGAAAAATGAATGAACCCACGGGAGAGAAAGAGAGAGAGATACGGAAAGATGGAGCAGTAGTTTAGCACTCGCAATGTTTCGGCGGTGCCATATATGTTTCGAGGGGTCGGAGAGAGATGCTGGCCTTGCTCAGGGTCAAGAGGTTAAGGCCACATACTCTATGCAAGTACGCAAGTCTGTCGCTTTGCAGCTAACAAACCTCAGTACTCGATATAAATAGTTACTTTGAAAAGTCTGTGCCAATGAAACTAGAGGTAGTTAACTATTAACATGTCGACAGTTAAATAACTTCTACTAATTTAGTTTACTAATTTCTTTGACACAACCCTTTTACGAAAACTGACAGTACATGTCGGTTTATGCTAATATTTTCAGTGGATTTGCCAACAAAAATATTTGCAAGCAACCCAATACTTAAATCCTCCAAGCTTTTGAATGAATAGTTTGAGTAAATAAAACTCCCCCAAAAAATCATAAACGCTGGATTTTAACGTTCGCGGCATAGAATATTTAAAACACGTCCAAGAGTTTTACATGCTGGTCTGTTATTGTGGTGACATTTCCACATCCCTAAAACATGACACTGAACGTAACTGTGATTGGTTGTTCGACATGCATGTCAAACGGCCTCATGGGGGGGCCTTGGCCAATGAAAGCTACCATGGATTTCAGACCTGTCTGAAGGTCTTGCTGTACGAAACTAACTTTAATGTGCAAATCTGTGAGTCATAGGTGTAGAATGTTTGCTTTAATCAGCATGCCGGTACTAGTCATTTCATACAGCAACTAATATAGCGTATAATTTTGAAGTGTCTTTTTTTGGCGTACAGCGTTAACCGAAGCATACCAGCAATGTTCATTACCTCCTTCGGTTAAATTGAGATCATCTGAGTCACAGGTGAATCCTAGCAGCATGTGCAACCCTGCTAAAATCCAAGCTGTATGCCACTGCACACTTGTACTTTCGTACGCGCGCATTTTGTCCTTTAATTCCGCCGGCCTCTTTAACGCGCGCACACTTGCATGCGGGCTTTGCCATTTGATCTTTCTCGCATGTACACGTTCGCTCTCTTCCATTCGTCTTTGTCACCTTTCTCTGACCTTTGCCGCCAACTGGGGGGGAAATCCACCCGCTGGCTTGCAAAATACCACCTGCTACAGACAGACCTCTGCCGGAGAAACGGGAGACGGAGAGAGATGACTGACAGGGACTTCATGAGTTAGAGGGGCCCTGTCTCAGCGCAGCTGCGGAGAGATCGAGACTGATAAAGATAGATAGAAGGAGCGATTCTCTCTCTCTCTCCGTCTCAAAGACATTCCTCTGGAGCGTTGGCGGTGGTTCTGATATTCCCCACTGCCGCTCTGGTATTCGAGGGTCTGCGTGTGGAGATTGATAGCTGAGCGTTGCTATTTTTGACATGCTGGTGTCGACATGTCGACGCCACCCCACCAACAGCAGCAGCGCCACAGCTGGGTACAGTTTTCACTTGCACACCGACAACACGTCTTACACTGCGAGCAAGCGACGCGACAAACAAGGAGATGTAGTCGAGGTGTGTTCACACTGACAGCAATTAAATCATGGGAGGTCGCCAAGATGCTGTCTTGTTGTTGCTTGCTAGTAGATATTCTAAAGCCTGGGGGAAAGCAAGCCAATGGTCAGCCGTCAGGCAACTTTGGGCTGTCGGGACAGTTTGTATGGTTCTCGTCGGTCGGCATCAAGGCCGTCTACAGGAGTGAGATCCTTTTTTCGCGTTCTCATTTTAAATGATGAATGTATACTATTGATAGCTGCTGTTATATTCAGTTCATTCCTCTCGAGCGGGCATAGAATGCACGTGATGGTTTGCAGTCGGCTGTAGTATGTGTGGTGTATTCAAGTGCAGCTTTTTGGCTCAACGATGCCGACAGATTTTGTTGTCTAGTTCTTTGAAGTCAGCTTGGTGTATGCCGGATTTTAATCCACTGGTATCTGACTGGACTGTCTTTTATCCCATTGGTAGTCCCTGGTATTTTGCACCATTAAATTTACATCGCTTTACTGGAGGTTGCCTGTTCCATCTCAAATATTTTTAAAATATAAATAACTTAGCAAAATGACTACCAGTGCGAATACTGCTTAACATCGTCTGCAACGCAAGCATGTGATGCTGCATCAGAACCAATGCAGTCCAGTAATCATAAAAATGATGCAAAATGTTGGAAAACTTTGCATAGTTTTTCGTTTTTATTTGTCACAACGTTTTATACGCACACTCGTGAGATTAGGGTAGCGGAATGCAGTTTCTTACAAAACTTACAAAATAAATGAGGCTAAAATGCTACCATTATATTCTACAAAACTGTTCATGCTGCTCGTATGCGACTTCATGCAACCCACCGAACCTAAAATGCTCCAGTATCCACAACGCGTGCTGTTTGTACTACTAGCATTGGAATTTGCGAAACACACTAAAACACACATAATCAACAATGCTGTCTACACTGTAAGCACGTGACTCGAAAAACAGAGATGTTCCTACGTCATTGATAACAACTGGCACATGCTAGTTTTAGCGCCTCGCTCCGCTTGCTTGCAGCATGGATGGGATATAATAAACCTCCTGCTGAAGATAATAGGCAATGTTGCCCTGTCAATTTATATGCATACATAAACATGCATCCTTTTCCCTGATGGCTGGATAGCATGTCCTCTGGTCTTGATCACAACAATCTAGCCGAATGTCTTTCTCTCTTCTGTAGTAAATGCCAGGGGCTCCAATCACGGACCTCCCGTTGAGCTCTTTGGCTTTGACTGACACAACATTCGGAAACACACTGGGATTTGAGTGTGTGTGTGTGTTTGTGTTCGCGTGTGTTTCCCTAAGTAGCATGGCACCCTCCACCCACATTTGATCCCCCCCCCAGCTTCTCTCTCTATCCGGTTCTAATCTGTGTCTCGTTTCTCTCACCCACGAACTCTCGCTCCCTAAAGACCGCATCCATTCAGCGTGAGAGAATTTCTCTCTCTCACAGTTTATACTGTAAGCTACAGCTGTATTTATTGTTCTTTTGTTGGCTAACTAGACCAGACAGGTGTGTAACTCTGGCGTGAATGTGGTTTCAAGGTTTAGCGTGTTGGGAAATGACTAACTGGAGCTATCTGTCTGTCAGGAATGAATTGAAATGGAGGCATTCTCAATTCGATCCAGAATGATGCACGAACTTGCTAAATGATGAATTTGTGTTTCATCATGCCTCGCTGCAGAAAAAAGTAGCGCCGCTACTTTTTAGTTGGTTCCTCGCTGACACTTCGGCTAAAGTACGTTACACCTCAAAAGCGCGGCAAACGCTGCTCGGCGGAGCGACGGATTTTTCACAGAGGCAGTGAGTTGTGAAAACAGAGATAGAGAGAGAGAGAGAGAGACGAGTGATGAACAGAAAAGAGGAAAAGCGAGCAGGACACAGCGCTCCGCTCAGCCAGCGAGGCTCCGCTGCTCTGCGTGAGTGTGTGACTGTCTCATGTGGGCCCTTCAGTCCTCGAGGCGTTTTGTTCCCCCTCCCTGCGCCGGCCCCCAGCCCTGCTAATCCTTTTGAGACACACACACGCACACACATTTCCCAAGGCTCCGAGGCGCTCTACGCTGCTGCTTATCTCCGCACTCCACCGAGCTACGCCACGCTACACACACACACACACACACACACACGCACGCACACGGCAGATCTCAGCTCTGGCTCTAACACCTAACACGTCTACACTGCCACTGCGCGATGTGACAAAACTAGATCGCTCCCTTTATGAAAAAATTGAAGATAACTACACCCGAAACCAGAGTTTCTGAATTGCACTATTACTTGCGTGTTCTGGTTTTGCCGCCTCGCGCATTTGCAGTGCAGGCCACGTCTTTGATTTGAACAATATTTTGGTGTCGGGGCTTTTGTTGATTACAATCGAAAAGTTCCGGTCGCGTCGCATTGCGCCATTGTAGTTTTGTTGACTGGAAAACACTCCAGCACCGCGCATTTGCAATCGGCTGTTTATCACGAGCGCTTTCTATGTCGATGTTTTGCATTGCACGCTTGCAGTGTAGACAGCTGATTTTAATTAGACAGAACCGTAGTATTTTTGTCGTGTGACATCGCTTGCTAGCATTTTAGTTTGTTGCATTGTTTGCAATGATGGTAAAATTCCAGTTTCATCACATTCGTGCTGTTACGTTTTTTACTTAAAGTGTAGGTTTTATTAATTATAATGCACGCATTCTAGATTTGTTGCATGACTGACTTGAAGTGTACACAGATGTGTTGGCTATAATGCAAAAGTTGTGGCTTTGACGCATCTCACGCTTGGAAATTAAACCGACTTGCTGCTGCATTTTGCTTGGTTGCAGTGTACGCAGATTCACTGATTGTATCGGAAATATTCCAGTTTTGTCACATCGCGTCACACACTCGCCGTGTAGACAGCTTTATTGATTTTATTGGCAGTGCTCTTGTGTTGTCGCATCACGGCCGACTCTCTGCTCTGCTCCACCCTGTAATTTTCCACAGCTTTAACAATTTGCGTGGGATCGTTTCGTTCCCGTATAATCAATATTTCATAATTCAGTAACGTAAGATGCTTTTAGGAGCCTCACATTTCTTCTGGAGCGTTCATTGAAGGGTCAGCCAGGATACCGATGTCTTGCAAAAGTCTGACCGTCATTTATTGTTTTTGGACATAGAACATCATCCTTCGAACACATATGTATACGAAAGTAGTAGTATTTTTCGGAATCCCGCAACTGAGGTAAAATCAATAATAAATGCATTTATTCCTAATATTAACGATTATATTCACAGCTATATTTCCTAACTTTTTGGGTAACGTTTCATATGCTCTTTCTTCTCTTGCAAGCAATCTGCGATGCTGTTTGGAAGAATTTGACAGATAGTATGGATTTCGCTCATACACATGTCTTCCAGTCGTCTGTTTTTTATCCATCTTTTCTATTTTCTTTTTCAGCACGGACCTTCAGTCAGACTCTTGGCAGACTGTTAGCTGTCCCATAATCCTCTTTGATGCAAGAAGTAGAGGTCAGGGCAGGGTCATGGTTGCTGCGAGAGCGCACATGCTCGCAAACACATGCACCAGGAATTTTATTCTAGGCTGACTTCCTCTGATCGCTGCAGATTTTCCCAACAGCGCAGTCTTTCGCTCGCTCGCTCTCTCTCTCGGAACATCTGTGTGTGATCGGAGTCGTGCATAAATTATTCTCCGGCAGCAGCGCCATGTCTGCGTCTCTCCCCTCGTGTGTTTTCTCTTGCGTCCTCTGACTCTTTCAGATCACGAACGGCGCAGGGTTTCTGCTGTACTGCGATGCCTAAGCGGCGGTAGATGCACGTGTACGCTCTCTCTCACGTAGACACATGTGCACGCACGCAGTGGTCCTGCATTTTAAAGAGAGCGGCCTGAGCCGTCGGAGAGTTTCACATCTCTTTAACGCTGCAGCACACAAAAGGACATCCTGTTTCCTGGAACACAGACGCGCACACACACACTTTTTTTGTCCATTGTGAGCTTCAGGCACTCTCGCTCTCTCGGTTAACCCTTTAAAGCACCATTCTCTGTATACAGATCTATAAAGCTATTGAACTTTTTGCGCCTGCCGTGTCCTTGTCTGTCTTTTTTTTGTTGGTCTTTCTGTCCTGTTTGTCTTGATTTTGATAAACACACATGTAAATTAAGTAATATACAAAGCAGAGAGGGGGGGAAACAAGACAATACAGATGAAACAGAACGGAGAACAGAGATCAAAGATGAGACCAGAGTGAGAAAAAGACAGCGCAAAGAAGATAAATAGACTGTAGGGGTGGGTGGTGTGCAAAAGAACATGGAACAAAATTGATCAAGATGTGATGGAGGGGATGAGAAATAGATAAGATTTAAGGCGTGATGGAAAAAAGAGGAGAAGAGACGGTTAAGGCAAATGAGAAATTTTTGACTCGCGCAAAAAATAGAAGTGCTTCACAATGCCATGGAAGAACTCTTATTTTTGCCAAAATGGTTCCATAAAGAACCTTTAAAATGCGATGAAGCTTTCTGAAATGGAATGGTTCTCTATGAAATGGTTCTTTGTGGCGAAAGAAGGTTCTTCAGATTATAAAAAGGTAAGAAAGAGATGGTTCCTTAAAGAACCTTTGACTGAATAGTTCTTTGCGGAACCAAAAACGGTTCTTCTGTGGCATCACTGTAAAGAACCTTTAAGTGCCTTTAGTTTTAATAGTGTAGAAAGTGTAAAAATCTGAAGTGACAAAATTAGAAACTTGAAACGAATGATAAAGATATGAGGTAATGATGAGAGTGATGTGAGATTGAGAGGGGAATGTAACGAGACGGAAGACAAAGTTAAAAGACGTGTGATGAGAAAAGAAGAGACGGAGTTAAGGCAAATGAGAAAAGTTTGGCTGAAGAAAAACAAGATGAGAGGCAGGATTCAGGAGGAGACAGGAATGAGAAAGATACAGCGCAGAGGAGGACGAAACAGATGGGAAAGATGCGAAGAAGATCAAGATGTGACAAAGAAAGAGGTAATAAATACATAATACAGAAATTAATGAGACACGAGGTGATGAGAGAGATGTGACACGGGGAAGAGAAAAGGATGAGACAGAAGACAGAGTTAAAAGAGACGTGAGAGCGATGAACAAGGGACACGAGGCAAATTAAAAAGAGTTCAGTCAGAAATCAAAGAGGAGAAATACAACTGGGAAAGACATGAAAGGAAGGAGATCAAGATGTAACAAAAGAAAGTGAAGGAAGAAAGAGCAAGTGTGAGAAATATATGAGGTGGTCATGAGCAAGATGTGAGACGGGAATGATACTGAGAATGATAAAACGGGAAAAAAGAAAGGCAGCAGTCTGCAAGGAGGAACCAGGTAAAAACTAAAAACGGATAAGACAGATGGGAAATACGTGAAACAAAGACGATGGAGATGAGAAAGAGATGATACGGTAAAACCACAAAGTCATGAGACAGAGTTAGGGCAAATCTAAGAAATGTGATGTAAAGACGAGAGAGATGAAACAAGAAAAAAAAAAAGCCAAAGAAGAGAAAGACAGCAATGAGACGGTAAAGATGAGGAAGAAGACAGTGGAGAGAAAGAGCCGGGTGATAGAGAGACGGCAGCCGCCAGGTGAAGAAGCAGCGACGGGCGAGTAGACACCTCTGCAGTATTTAGCAGAGACTGTGTGTGTGTGTGTGTGTGCGCGCGTGACAGCTTTTTGCATGACTAATGTGCCAGTGAGAGCCTGAGTCTGCGTTTACTGCCGCCCAGAGCTGCCCAAGACCAACAGCGCCGCCCGACCAATGAATATTTAAAGCCTGTGTGTGTGTGGGGCTAGGATCATTTATTAATGCCGGCGGAGGGAGAGAGATGAATAGATTGGCTGTGTACACAGAGCCAGGGCCAGGACGAGGTGAATGGCAGAGCAGTGTGTGTGTGTGTGTGTGTGTGTGTCACCCTGCGCTGTCTTCTGTTTGGTCTGAGGGACTGAAGCCCTGCATCTATTTATAGATCCATTATACATCCATTATTAATCTCTCCATCCAGCCCTGATGAAAAGAGAACCATCACCCGAGCAACCGGACCACAAACGCGCACGCAAATACGCACACAAAAGCCAAGGCTAATCGCAGCGTGCGCGGGTCACGTATGCTAAAGTGTGGGGCGGCGTTTCCTTTCTGTTCGCACATGCACGTTTCACACAGTCAAATTTATTTTTATATCGTTGCATGTTTTTTCTTCCTTTTTTGAGAACTGCTGAAAGCACTCGTGCTAAAAATGTAGCGTGTTGATCGCCGCCGATTTCGGCAGGATTTTCTCGGACTGAGCGCCGAAACGCGCTTCAGGCCGCTCTCCAGCAAGGGGCGTGTCCACTCGCGACGCGGCGGTTTGGGGGCGGGGCTACCAAGATAGGAGCGGGATCCTTTTTAGGAGGTGCGTTTAATTGGGCGATTTCAAATATTGACGGTTTCTTTTTTTTTTTTTTTTTTTTAAAAAAGCGTGCGTTTAACGAGCTTGACTATAGGTTTTTGTATAAATGTTCGTGGTTTATGGCTCTTTATTTGTTATAAATATATGCTGCATTAAAAAATTTAATTAAAATTCACACATCGCATTAGCAACCTACTTTACTCCCGTTATGTTAATATCGGAAGTAAACGTCCATTTCTGAGTAAATAAAATCCATTAATGACAATAATTTATTTATTTTTTCAGATAATTTTATATTTACCAATCAGTTGTGTGGGAGGACCTTAAATTTTTTTTTACTGATTGTGATTGGTTTAATTCATCTTTCTGTTTACAGCTCTTGGTTGCCATGGATAAATATTCTTCATTTTGAATTTGAATATTTGAGTGTAACGGCCGGGATCAGTTATTCGCTTTTAAAACCCTACTTCCTGGTTGATTAACTGGCTCAAATTAGCACGCGCTTTTTTAATTTCATGTAGATATTTGACACGAGAAAGATAAAAAAAGGTCCTTATTCTTCTAGAAAAGACAACTTCCCGCAAAAGACGAGAAAGTGGAGATAAATACAAGAGACGCAACGTGGTGGTGCGCTAACAGCCTGGAAGACAAAGACGGTGAGAAAAGCTACCCTAACTAACTTTTTACTTTCCTCAACGCTACGCGTTTGTTTCGAGCTTTCTAAACACTGTTTACCGCGGCTGTCGTTCTGCTCGGTTTCTCCGAGGTTAAAAAGAGCCCTGTATGAAAACAGTGTGTGTAACGGTTAGCTGTTTAACCGCAAGCCTTCACAGCCGGGGTTTCCCCCCTCTACGGGCCTACAGGTGTGCGTTTGCGTTTTGACTCATATCGCGCTTGCGAGGAGCCGACGATGAGCAAGAACCAGAAAACGTGAACGAGAGTGAAAACGCACGCACGCACGCAGAAAACGAGGAGACGGATTTCGCGCCGATAATGCGTGCGCGAGGGAGATGTTTGTCGTTTACTTTGCCTAATGAATAATCACTATCGCTCCGAGTCCTCCCTCGTTTTTCAAAACCTTGCGCTTTTCTGAGCGTGTGTGTGTGTGTGTGTGAGTGAGAGAGAACGTCAGACAGGAGTGAGCGAGCGCGCGCGCGTGTGTGTGTGTGTACTTCCTGAGAGCCGAGCAGCATTAACTCTGCCTCCGGTTTCCAGCGGCGAGGGGAAGGGAAAATTAATTCTGCGCAGAGGAGAAAGCGTGCGCCCGCGAGAGAGGACTCTAAAATCTGAGGTACAGCCTAACAGAAGGGGTCTGAAGAGGGTCAAGAGTGTACAGCACGCTGTCGTAAAACACACACACACTCACACACACACACCCGCAACATATTGGATTATGACGGTGAGAGACGGAGCCGAGGATTTCTCATTTTGAACCCCTGACGTCCCTGTAATACATTTCTGATAAATGATTGTGTTTCAAAGTAATGAATTAGCCTCATTAAGCGGATGACTGGATCTCAAGAAAGGCGAGGGAAAAACTCCGAAGGGGGAGGTGCGGCGGTGGCGGGGAGAGATTTCATCAGCGAGCGAGCGGAGATAAGAAAAGCGCGTGTGTGCGCGCGAAAACGGGAGCGGGAGGGCGGAGAGAGAGAGAGAGAGAGAGAGAGAGAACGGGCGTGTGTCTGCGCAGTAGGAGAACAGAGGAGTGACAAGCTTTGTGCGGAGAGATGGAGCGAGCGAGCGAGCGCGGGAGGGAAGCCATGGAGGAGGGAGGGAGGGAGAGAGGCAGAGGGGAGGAGGGAACCAGCCTGGTGGGAGATTAAGAAGGGCTGTTTTAGCACAGCGCAGGGCGCAGCGTTCCCGCTGGCTTCTTATCTGGATCGTTGATGCCGCTCCGAGACGGCGCTGCACAGAGATTCGGCGCGCCTGTGCCGCCTGAGACGGGCTTCCCTGTGCATAACTTTCCACCTCGCCCACCGAGTCATTTTTGTCGGTGCTGCTAGAATCTCTGTGCTGTGCTTTGTCCGGCCGCGCACCTGTGCTGCCTGTGCTTGTCCCCGTGCCACATAAAAATACCCCAAAAAGATTTATAAGATTTATCTGAAGGCATAGCATGTATTGTTTTGGTGAATGTTGGTTATTTTAGTTTACATGTTGTCTGTATTTAAGTCATTTTGTCACTGTTTCAGTTCTCTGTGTCATGTTTGTATTATAGTTTGTTTTGTATTCTATCTTTGTTTTAGTTCTCTGTGTGTCTGTATATTTCTCTTTCTTGTTTAGGTTCTGTCTGTTGTCTGTGTTCATTGTTTTTTCTCTCATCATTCTAGCTTCTTGCATGTTGCGTGTGCCTGCGTTTCGATTTTATCTGTCGTGTCTGTATTCAGGATTTCTGTTGTCTGTATTCTAGCTTCCTGTTGCATGTGTCTGTGTTTCAGCGTTGCTTGTAGTGTCTGTATTCAGGTTTGTCTGTTTTATTTTTATCTGAATTCTAGCTTTTCGTTGCATCTGTTTTAGTTTCGTCCGCTGTTTCTGTGTTCCGTTTTTTGTTTTCTTTTTGTATGTTGTCTGTATTCTAGCTTTTTTGTTTCTGTGTTTCAGTTTTGTCTGTCATGTATTTTTGTTTTCTGTTTCAGTTTTGTCTGTAGTGTCTGTATTGTAGTTTTAATCGCCTTTGTTTTAGTTCTCTTTGTATTCCAGTTTTTTGTTTGTCATGTCTGTTTCTTCAGCCTTAAAGTCTGCGTTAAAGCGTTTTATTGGTTCAGTTGTGTCTGTAGCGTCTGTATTCTGTTTATTGTATGTTCTTCGGTTTCCTCTGCTGCGTCTGTATCGCATTCTCTCTCGTGTCTTTAGTTGTTTTTTCGGTGTCTATATTCTACTTTTTCGTATCGTCTGAGTTTCAGTTCTCTTCATCATCTGTCTTTAGTTTTCTTTTCAATGTCTGTCTTCGGTATTGTTTTCTGAAGTGTCTGCATTCTTCTGTTAATTGTGTTTGTTTTGCAGTCCTCTCTGCCGTGTCTGTATTTCAGTTCTCTCTTGTGTCTTAACTTCTTATCGTCGTGTCTGCATTCTACTTTTTTTGTTTGTGTCTGTGTTTCAGTTCAATGTCATGCTTGTGCGTTTTTTTTTCAGTTCTCTGTTATTTTTTCTCTTTCGTGTCCATATTTGGTTTTGCGTTGTCTGTGGTTCGGTTCTGTCTGTGGCGGCTGTTTTCTCGTCTGTCTGTCCGTCTATGTTTTAGTTTTGCCATCTTTCGATATCAGTTCTCTCTCTTGCGTTTCCGTACTAGCTGTCCACATCTAATCTGTATTACAGTTCTGTCACATCTCAACTATAGTTCCTTGTCTCAGCTATGTTTTAGTTTTGTGCCACATCAGTTGTAACACAGACACAACACAGAAAAACTGGAACGACACAGAACATGTCAAAAGAATGAAAGAAATGGACGACACCGCTTTCTGTGTTATTTGTATTCTAGTTGTCTGTTTTTTTGTATGGGTTTCAGTCCCATCTGTGTTCTGGTTGCATGTCGTATCCTTTTCGGTTCTTTGCCACGTCTCTTTTTCTGTCGTTTGCGTTGTGTATTTCCATTCTCTATCACATCTATATTGCAGTTCTCCACGTCGCGTCTGTCTTTCGCATGTGGCGGTAAAAAGCTGTAAGCCTGTAAGCGTTCACCTCAACACAGCACATATGGAAACAATGGAGCCAACAGCTGTCACGGGGTGTGTTTGAGCGGCCTGGGAGATGGAGGGGCTTAGGGGATGGGTGTGTGTGTGTGTGTGTGTGCGTGTGCACGTTTGCCGCGTGCACAAACAAGTGGCCAAAATCAAACCCCACGATCTGTTGAGCATTGACATTGTGTGAGTGCAAGTGAGTCTTTGGGGAGAGAGCCCCCTGTTTAGTGAGAACAATGAATTGAATCGGAGGATAAGACAAAGCGGGGCAGGAGGCAAAATGTAGGCAATAAATTTCAATTGCGTGCTTTTCTTCCGCTCCGGGCAGTTACAGAGAGAGAGAGGTAGGGAGACGGATGAGAGAATAGGGAAAGCAATCTCTGCCCATCAACCATAAATCACTAACTAGCGAAAAAAATCCTGGATATAACAACATTTTTCACCGAGCGCAAAGCAGAGATTAGGAATGCGAAGTCATGGAAAGAATTACATCTTCAAACCTTTTCCTCCCCAAAACATGACCACACACCTCTGCAATTGCATTTGTTTGATCTTTGTTTTTTTTTAAGGACATGCTTCTCATTGATGTCTGAAGTATAACCTCCGTCCTAAAGCGATTCGCTAGCTATTCCCTCAAATCTCAGCTCTGCTTGAGAGGCACGATACCTCTTTTATAGCAGTTCACACACACACACACACACACACACACACACACACACAGCCTTCCAGTGCTGATTAGAAAATGCATTATTCATTATAAATCTGCACACGGACGTGGAAGAATAGAAAGAGATTGAAAGAGAGGGAGAGATAGGTAGAGGGTCGATGTAGCATTTTGTCGATGCTTCGCTCTCGAGAGGACGGAAAAAGTGTGTAAATGTGCCGGTAAGCGTGTGTGCGTGTGCGCGTGTGGGCGTGGCTGCCCTTTGGGACGCGTTGACCCTCTAATTGACCCTGTCCTCATAGTCACCGGCCGACACGCACGGATCCAGCGGGGCTAAACGCTCGCAACACTCCTGCCTGCCAGTCAAATCCACGGGGGGGCTGACACTCTCCAGAGCGCACACACACACATGTGTGTATTAATATTCAGCGCGTGTGTGTGTGCGTGTGTACAGACCCCGTCCCTGGTGGCCGCCTGCTACGCCGTTCCACAGTGCAGCGGTCCGTCGAGATTTAGAGACCCGAGACTGCTATTACTCACCAGCTGACAGCACACACACACACACACACGCGCACAAATGCACGCACACACAGACGGCAGAGCAGCTTGGAACGCCCTCAACAACCGCGGCACGACACGAATACAGCAGTATGGCGAGGTGGTGAATTCTGGCGGAGATACCAGCACGGAGAATAACAATTCAAACTCTCACGAAAACCTCAAGAGGCTTTGATTTCACCCAACGTCTGAGCGGTTAAACATGTTTGACCTTGCGCAAATAGAGTTTGTTTTGATTTGCAAAGAGGACAAACAACTGCTCCTTATTCGTGAAAATCCTTGACTTAGCCTCAAAAATGTACGAAAATGGCAGTCGTTTCCTAACGAAGAACAAAATGATTACATAAACAGGAAAAACTGTGGTAAGCAAGCCGATGAGATAAAGGCTGGCATAGATCTAAACATAAAAATAATAAGCTGAATATTCACGTGCCTGTATTAAACTGTTTAAAAGGTCTATAAATTGGTTTCAGGAGTTCCTAATAAACAGGTTTACGTGCATGCAAGGTCAACCTCTTATAATATATGCATTTAAATTGACTTTATTTCTCAATGGTTATCAAATGTGTCATTCACAGATTCACGTTTCCAAACCCATCCTTTGCGTGACGTACTTTGCTCTGATTTTTGTGATCGGTCGACTGTGTACTTTATACGATGGAAACGTGACATAGTAAATGCCCTTAACTAAAGATATTTCTAGCCAGCTACTAGTCGTTCGTTGTGAGCATTAGTTAACTATTTGCATGTTTATTATTAAACAGTTTAAATCATAATAATAAGCCTTTATTGCCTGTATAGCCTAATAAGCGCCCGAGCAAACGCATAAAGCTTGCCACAGCACAACGGCAGGGAAAAACGGTAAGACATTAACATTTTAAAAATAATTTTTTTAACATATTTATAACATTTTTTAGTAATTCATTCATAAACTAGTGCTTTCTTTGTTCTTGGTTTTAAAAGTCAGCGACATTGACTCCGCAGTAGTGATGCACCTTTATGCATGCTTCGTATGAATGACATAATCAGACCATTTTTCATTTAAATTGATTCATTTGAAGGTACAGATTTCACTTTCTATATCCTAGATGTTTTTATTTTTTGTGCGTTAGACAAATACACACGGCGTCTCACACTCAAGTTCATTGAAAGCGCATCCTGTTTGCTTTCATTATTTTACAAAAGCGCAATGTTTTTATGTTATTGTAAATGCACAAAAATATACGGATTTGAAAGATGTATTGCTCTGATCTGTATGACCAAAATTGAAGGAGTATTTTAAGAGGAAGTGAGCACGCCGCCGGATTTCTAGATAATAGCAGGCCCGCAGTTGATTAGCAGAGCTATAACACGAGCGAGCCGGAAATGTAAAGTTGCACTGAGTGCATATACAACACACAAAACACGTATTTTGCACGCTCGACTGAACATTAAATAAACAGGTTCTGATTCGTAGGAGCATGCTGGTCCAAACAATTTGGGCAATGACCTAGCTTTCAAGGACAACTGTTTCTGCGAATCGCATTTTGGTCGAAGAAGAGATTGGAAAAGCAGTCATTAGTGATGGGAAGTTTGGGATTATAATGCTGATGAAGTACAGGTGATTTTGTTTACATTTATTTTTACTTTTATTTGATAGGACACCAGTTAGACTGTGAGAGAGAGAGGAGGGACGGGAATCAGGAAAGATCTGGACTCTAACACAAGACAGCGGAAGCACAAAGACTCTACATGTCGACGCTCTGGCCACGAGGCAGTCGGCCCAGCTTAAAGGTGAAATTCAACCACTAATTCTTTACACCCTCATCCTTTGGAAGTGAAAATAAATCAAATTTACTTACACAGCATCTTCTCGACATCCACAAATAATGAGCTACCGCATTTACAAGTTTGCATAATGCAAATGAGGTAACTTGTGACTTGAACTTCATGGAAATGGGTTTCGAATTTTAAACGACTTTAAGTGATTTAAGTTAAGTTTAAGCACTTCAGAGTCAAATCCTTATTTTAAAGTTGATGCACTTTCAACTTTAATACTTTGCAAACTTTACATTTACAAAAAGCTATCAATAATAGGGGCATTTAAAAACCCGTAGCTCTCATGGAAATGTAGTGTATTTTTGAATTACAAAGAATTTGTAAAGTTCATATGTTTGCTACAAAAATGTATTTTCTGTGCAAATTACATAAACAAACAGAAACTCGAATGAACCAACAAAACAACAAAAATATTTACTATGATTTACTTATTTATTTATTACATTTATATTTACGTTTTCTATGTAAACGACATTAACACATCATCAAATTTTTGTAAAATGATATTATTATACAATTGATCAAATGACGTGTACAACTCTGAACTGTGTGTTTTGCGTAACGTCTTGTGGTAGGTTATCTAAAGTAGATAAATACTCTAAATTAAAAACTTGCAGGAACTCTTTTCGTTCACATTGAATACTTGAATATGGCAGTGTGGTGAAACAATGGATACTGGGCTCCATCCAGTACATTTATTCGCCTCAAAAATGTACGAGAGTCGCTGTTTGTTTGCCCACAAACAACAGAATAAGAAAACCAGACATTTTTATGCCGATTATACACACATGCACACGCGTCGAGACCGTGGTAAGCTCAGATGTTCCGTGAAAGCCCCCAGACAGAATTTTCCGATAAACAGCCACACGCTCGCAAGCATACGGCCGCGCTTTGGGGGAAATAATGACATCATGGTCACGGCAGGTCTGCTGGCAGAGCGTAGGCGACTGTGGGCCGGGGAGAGGAAACGCCACTATGTGTGTGTGTGTGTGTTTCCTGAAAAGGCTGGGAAACACTAGCGTCGGCTGGGGGAAAAACCTTTGAGGTTGTTCATCAAGCTGTTCATGGAATCCGCTTGTTTCACCAGCGGAGACATCCAGCGGAGAGAAAGGAAAGGAAGGATTGATGAGGTCCGAAAGACGATAGTAGGTGAGAGGAATGAAAAAAATGACAGCGCAATAGCAAACAGGTTTAAATTGCAGAGGGGGGGAAAAAAAAAAATCAACAATTGTCTGAAAAGTGTGACTTTTCCAGATGGATTTTCCACATGCCTTCAGTGGGAATATTTGAGCTAAGAATGCGTCCTGGTGTCCTGTGGTGTGAGGAAAGACTGTGATGATGTGTTTTACATGTCTTAAAGGAGTTGGGAGTCAAGATGCGGCACGTGACCTTGACTTTCGTCTGTTTCAGGTGTCTCTGAATGAGCATCAAGACATGCTAGTGCTAGCGTATGCAACGTGGTGATGAGCCATGACAGCGTGAACCATTTTCAGAACCGAACTACATTTCCTCTAACTTGAAAGCTGAACAATGACGTAACAGACTGTAACCTGCACTCAAATGTTGCATTTTGAAGGGTTGTTGAAAATGACTTTGTCTTGGTTTCTCCCTGCAGTCCCCCCCCATTTTTAGCTTTCTATTGTCTATTTTCTTAGAATCCACCTTAAAGTGGATGGCACTTAATAGTTCATTCTGTACCGAAAGACAGCTGCTTACTCCCCAACCTTAGCTAGATAGAAATCAAGGATGAGACGTTAGCGTTTGAGTCATCTTTGGCCGGAAGACATTGACATTTTAAGACAATCGATTAATACAACCAGACTTCAAGGAGTGTTTGGTCAGATCTTACAGCTCTCTGAACCAGAAACGACCTTCTGGTTTGCTCATGGACAAATAAAAAGACCTGTCCTGCTGAGATCAAACTCAAGTCTATATATTTATAAAAACTGATAGCTACTGCTTTAAAATTAAATTTGATGAGGCTATCATGAATACTGACTCATCTAAATACTGACACTATTATTGTTGTGATTGAAAAATAGATTTTTTTGGAAAAAATAAAATTAAATTTATTGATAATAATAACAGCAATGCATTAATTGTTATATATATATATATATATATATATATATATATATATATATATATATATATTATAAATAATAAGACACTTAACGCTGTGACTTCACTCAAGTGGCTTATTTAATAGGAAAAAATATTAGTTTCTAACACAAAGGGAACCTTTCTGATTGTTGTCGTTGAAGCAAGCACATGGTTTCAACTCTTAAGATATCAACGTACACACACTAGGCTTTTGGTTTTCCCAAAGCGACTCCAAAGTTTGACAGAGGAACTGTCAAAACAAAGTAAGTTGTCTGTTGAAGCCCATTTAGCTAAAGCATAGCACAAAGACTAACCCGAGACCATTTCAAATAAATGTGTGTTTCAGCTCATGCGGAGCGGCCGAGACTTCAGAATTTGTTTGCTCAAGTACCTTTGTTTACTCCAGGTTTTCTCTGGCAGAACATGCATGCAGCGGCACAAGAACGTGTTTATGTCTGTGTGTTTTCCTACTCGTGTTTACCAGCCAGACCAAAACTACCTCATAAAACCACACATTCCCATCAAACTGACCAAGGAATATTCCAAGTTATTTTCTACGGACCATGTCTGCAGCGTGTTGCTGGTGACCACATACGATCATTTCAGTAAGAGTATTTACTCTAAAACAGTCAAAGTTATTATAACCTTTTAATTAATGTAAACTACAAATGGAATTGCTAAAATTATGATTGTTTCCAAACAGGTGTACCGCAAGAAACCCTTTTATATTTTTAGCTATACTATATTAGAACATATATGACAGAAAGACAGCCGTAGATATATAGATACAAATAAACAGAGAGAGAAAGACATAGATTTTGCATGTTTATTCTAAGCCAGATAAAATTATTGTTATTATCAAGGTATGTAATGTTCAAAAGAATTGTAATCATTGAAAGTAATTGCTAGAAAAAAAAGATGGTTTCCAAACTTAACTTTATTAGATATATGAACAAATATTATTATAATATAACATATAACAGAAAAACAAAGCAATATTGTGTGTGTGTGTGACAAAAGTTTATTGTAAAAAATTAATAGATAAATAAATAAACCCTAGTGGCAACAAATAGAATAGCTAAAATCATGATTGTTTCCAAAATAAAAAAAGCATTTTAAACTAAATATAATAATATATAATTTATTTAATTTCAACTTCTTATAAATTTCTATTATTTAAAAATTATATTATTATTTAAATATATATTATTTATTGCATATATTGCTTCATTTGTTTTTTCTCCGCCCAATATCAGACATTATAAATGAACGTACAGCGTGCGTTTAGTAAAAAGCACTTCTTGTCATGCAAACGCTAAGAGTATGTACATTACAGTGCGTATATGTGTGTGCGCGCCCGTGTCTGTAGGGGAAGCGCGAGTGTTGATCAGCTGGGAACAAGCGTTTGTGTGTGTATTTGCGTGTCGGGCTCCCCGTGGCGCTGCCTGCCAGGCGCTGTCACCAGCCCCTGATTGACAGCTCTGATAAGCGAGGAGGCAGGCTGCAAATTCTGCCAGCGCACGTCACGCTCAACGTGCGTGCGTGCGTGTGTGTGTGTGTGTGTGTGTGTGTGTGTGTATGCGAGGCAGCCTGCGAACGCTGCCAATGTACGTCACACTTACCCTCTCGGCCTCGTATCAGTCTGAGAGGAGAG
This sequence comes from Puntigrus tetrazona, assembly GCF_018831695.1. Lineage (NCBI taxonomy): Eukaryota > Metazoa > Chordata > Actinopteri > Cypriniformes > Cyprinidae > Puntigrus > Puntigrus tetrazona. The sequence continues at coordinate 6,125,077 of NC_056720.1, forward strand.
AGAGAGAGAGAGAGGCAGTTAGCGGAATGAAAGACTGCCGCAAGCCGGAGAGGGAAGTAGAGCGGGGAAGAGTGGAGAGAGGGAGGGAGACAGACTGTCAGGCGAGAGCAAAGTCACTGGGCAACATCGGCCCGGTTGGTGTGTGTGTGTGTTTTAACAGCACAAATACACAAAAACGGACACTCACAGGTCAGAATATTTCAGGTTATTTTTCATGAATTTCAAGGAAAAACACACAAGGCCCGTTCCCAAGAACGATAACTAGCAACCACAGCAGCGTATGTTGCCCTGTTTTGGGTGGGAAGCGTGCAATCTGCAATTGTGCGCAAGTCGCTAATGCTCCCAAAAGAGTGCAATCGCTATTTTCACACTTTAAATCCCAACAGAGTTTTTTTCCGCTTTCGCAGGGAGAGGAGAGGAAAGAGGGTTTGTTTTGACAGGAAAGGCCTGTGAATGTCTTGTTGGACCTATATCGTTACACACTTACAATGTAAAGTTGCATAGTCACACAGTCACATACATAGGTCTATATACATTGAATGTCTTCATGCACCACCGTAAGTTACACAAGTTAATATAAGTTGAGAGCCTGTAAGCAAAACTGTTTTATATATATTGGTTTTTGACATTTTCTTGCATGATTTTGAGATTACAACACATTTTTGTAGTTGCAGATATGCTGCAAAAACGTTTTTGACAATACAATCATTAGTCAGAGCTTAGTGTGCAAAATGTGACGGTGTGGTCTTAATCACATAAGTGCATTTGCAGTATCTTCCGACTTTCGCTGGAAAGTTCCTCAGAGGTCTTTTTTAGTAGAAAAAACAATGGTTCTCAAAAATGATTTTGGATTTAAAACCATGACAGAATGGAAAAAATATTTTGCGCTATTTTTAAAGAGTGATTTTATGTTTTATGATGTTTTCTGTTGTAGACATCTATTAACTTGTTTCCAAAAAGATCATAATGGATGATAACATTTTTAAACAGGAACCTTTAACTTCTGTAGAAGTTTTTTGTTTCACAAAAAAGTTCCTTGTGGCGAAAGAAGGTTCTTCAGATTATAAATAGATGGTTCTTCAACTAACCTTTGACTAAATGTTTCTTTGTGGAACTAAAAACAGTTCTTCGGTGGCATCACTGTGAAGAACCTTTTAAGCATCTATGTGTTTATAAGAGTGTACTTGTCAGATATAGTCTACTTTAGAAATATATACATGTTTACAAGTGTTTACACATGACATCAGGTTTTACAAAAATTTTTTTATTAATCACTGTAGATAAATGCATGTACTTATTAAAAGTTGGGACATTCAATTTGAATAAAATCAAAACTAAAAGAGTTTCAAATCACATGAGCCAGTATTTTATTCACAATAGGACATATAGAACATAACAAATTTTTAAATTGGAAAATTTGTACACTTTTTTTTCACTTAATTAGCTCATTTTAAAAATTATTTTAAATTAAAAAAAAATGGCAAGGGGGCAAAAAGGGCTGAAAAAGCAAGACATTTTTTAAAGATTCAGCTGGGAGAACATCTAGCAACAAATTAAGGTGCTTAGTCTGTAACATGATTAACTATAAAACGGAAGTATTAGACAGGCAGAGTCTCAGAAGTAAAGCAAAAAACGACTTTTTTTTTTTTTACATTTTTTTTCTTGTTTCTACTCAAAATATATAAAAAATCGTAAATCAAGATACTTTAAACTAGAAAAAAAAATTAAGGAAATTAAGAGCATTTTTCTTAAAATAAGTAAAATCTTTTGCCAGTGTAAAATACAAGTAAAATACTTGTTTTAAGAATATTTTATTTATTTTAAGCAAAATAAGCTTAATTTAGATTTTTCCTCCTTTTTAGTTATTTTGACTAGAAACAAGACCAAAATGCTAAGATAAGCCATTTTTTTCAGTGAGACAATCTGTGAAAGAGTGCGTAAAAAGATTGTGGAATACTTTGCAATTTGACATTGAAGAATGTTGTTTTTAAAGGCTTTACAAATCTCATTATCTACTGTGCATATCATCAAGTTTTAGAGAACCTGGAGAAATCTTTGTGCATAACGGACAAGGCCGAAGACTTGCAGATGCTAACTACAGCTTTATCATGCAAAAAGGGAGCCTGGCCAAAGCTCATTTAAAATAGACTGTTTATGGAAAAGTATTCTATGGTCCGACGAGTCCAAATCCAGATCAGCGTTCAAGTCAAAATCCAGCATCTCTGAGGATATAGGGTTGCATAAGTGCATACAGTATGGACAGCTTGTATGGGAAGGCACTATGACTATGAGGTTTTAGAGCAACATATGCTTCCCTCCAGATGACGTCTATTTCAGGGAAGGCCTTGTGTATTACAGCAGGACAATGCAAACCACATACTGCAGCAATTACAAGAGCATGGCTTTGTAGTAGAAGAGTCCGATCTGAGTCTGAATTGGTCTTAATTTCGACACCAAATCTCTAGTAACTCATTACCTTGATGCCCAGATAACTTCAAACTGTTTTGAAAAGAAGAGGAGATTCTACACCACTGTAAATACGTCCCTGTCCCAACTATTTTTAAAAAAGGTAGCAGGAATCAAACTTAAAATGAGCTCATTTTGTGTGTAAAATTGCACAGTTTAAAGATTTGCTTGGTTTTGTTTTATTGGGCATAAAATATTGGTTAATGTGATTTAGAATTATTTTAGTTTTCATTTTATTAAAAACAACAACAACAACAACAAAAAAACCATCCCAACATTTCCAGAATTGTATGTTGTATGTAAATTACACATTTCATCAACCCACAGACTGTCTAAGAAGGGCCCGTGCTGTAAGCTGGTCCAATGATGAAGTACCTAGCAACTATCAGTTACAATGCGGCCTTGGCAATGTCATTCTGTTCAGGATGCCAGAGAACGTGCTGCCATCAACTCAACCCTTGACACCTTCAAGATCTTGCTCAATATCGACAAAACAGACAGAAAGTCGACCTCCGAGGAACTCAGCGAGGTCATTCACTGCATGGATCCGGCCACAGTCCCAGGTAATGACAGCATCTTGCTGGACCTGATTAAACGCTGTCAAAGTTTGTAATTTTACCTTCTACATGAGGTCATTACTTCGTGCCGCTTGTCGGAAAGGTTTAACTCATGCGGTTCATGAGTATGGATGAGTAATGTCTCCTGTTCTCAATCATCTTGGGATCATCATCTCAATTCCTTGAGTCTGAGGGGTAAAATGTGAAGGATTTGGAAGGATATGCGCTGTTTTTCATTTTGATGGATTTGTGTAGCATCTCAGAGGCTGGTATGTAGATGGTTTTGTTTTTTATGTCATGCACTTTTCATGGTAAATCTGATTTCTATCAGCACACGTTGACCTTCAGTTGAGTAATTATTGTGGATAATATGCTAGTGGTTGTGATTTCATACGTTACCTATACCACAAAAGGGTAAAAATCCCTTTAGATTAAAATGACTGTAGAAGTTTCACTTTAAACGAGAGTAGCGACTTCATATTCATAACAAGAGTTCTGGATTCGCTGCTGCGTTTGCTGTAGGCCTTACTGACAGTTTGTAATGCTTCATGGAAAACATGTAGAAGACCTGGTAACCAAATCTCAATAATTAAGATTTACTGGTGGAAATGTGGCCTCTCTGTAGATAAGAAAGAGCGAGTTACATAAAACTCCGCTGAACCACCTGTGTGTTCACACACACATAGTATAGAAAGATTAAATACTGCATGTGTGAGTAACTGTATAATTTCCAGCCCGCTTATTACATTAGACCTACTGCTGTGTAATGTTTTACAGGAATGAAATATTGTAAAAATTTTAATAAAAATTTTATTCCATATAAAAAACAGTGGCACAATCTTAAATCGTCATCGTGGAAAAAAGCTAAACATAAAAGGCGGTATAATTTTGTTATGTAAATACAAAAGTATTATGCTATATTCCTAACCTCTGTAGGTTGATTCCCTGTGGGGTCTCTTGTGGGGCTACTAAAACTTTTAGTGTATCCAGATCAGGAACTGCCATTAGTTTTTTCGATTAATATAGTGTATTGGATTTCCGAAAGCACAACCGTATCTGCCTGTTTGAAATTCTCACGCAGCAAAAAGTCATGCTTTGTTCACAATTGGCAAATCTTGCCTTCTCCCATTATGTTCATATACTACACCATTTTATTTCATAATGTATTGGCCAGCATCCATGTCCCTTTTATTGTCATTTCTACCTATTGCAATAGAAATTGGTAAAACATGCAATTTCTACTTGATTTGTCTCTTAAAACTACTTTGAGTTTTTGTAAATGAGCTGAATCCATCATATTAAACAATGCTTTTAACATTCTACTCCATTATTAGCTATCACAAAAAATGAATAATAATAATTCTAAAGACCCCATAAAGACATCACATTTTAATTTTATAAAATGTATATTTTAAGCTCTGTTTCTTATGTAAACTTTTCCACGAGCGATATTACCTGAACATTCCTCATATTTGGGAGCAAGATTACACACACAACTCTGCAAGCAACGCAATTATTATGGAATAATGTCAAACATTACAATCCACCACTGCGCAGATGACAGAAGTACTTTTTATGAAGTTAAGATATGAATTATTTTAAGTTGTGGTTGCGTCACAATTTTCTCTCTATGTGTCCTCTGCCGTGTTTACTCGTACGCCAACTAACGACCCGACAACCGCGAAAACAAACAGCGGTAAGATGGCCGACTCCCGCGCGCGGCAGGAATATCTGACATTCGTTTGTTCCGTCGCCGTCGCTCTGAGCGACAGAGGCCAATTACTGCAGCAGCCGCGTGACCTTTAGCATGCAGATGAGCCGCGCAGCGCACTCGCTTATGTGTGTGTGTGGCCGGTAAATATTAACGGGAACGGAAGAGCGGAGCCATAATGACGCGCGGATCGTTAGAGGCTCGTTAGGGAGCTCGAGACGGAGGATATTAAAGAGCAGTTAAGAGCAAAACGCAGACACGCACATGCACACCTTTCTAAAAGACTTGAGCGCACACACAAACATACTTTACCTGTCTAACGCACTGAAGCACGGACACGAGCACATTTAATGCGTGCATTTACGCTTGTCTAACTCACACAGTGAGTAATGCCAAGAAATAGACAGATTTGATCAATACGCACACATTTCTGATTTACAAAAACATACACATTTCATGTAGGCTACACACATTTGTATTGTCTTCTATGGATCACCTACTAGCACGTATATAGAGACACTTTACCTGTCTAACACGCACCTCGCAATTCACTTGTCCAACAACACACAAACTTTCCCGTCTATCACACACGCTTTACCTGTCTAACGTGCACATATACCCACAATTCACCTGTCCAGCATGCACGCACACACACTTAAAGAGCGTCACAAGTTCTGTGTGTGTGCGTGAGTGCTGCGCTGCTGGGGTCTTTCAGCACGCTGGCATTAGTATTCACAGACAGCGCTTCCCTTCAGTGCCTGAATTAATTTTCCACCATGCGTATGTGTGTGTGTGTGTGTGTGTGTATCGCATCACAGAAAGCGCGAGACCGCGGCAGAGCGAGCGAGAGACAGACAGTGTGTGGTGATCTCCCTGAGTCTCAAGCCTCTTTTCCTGTTATTTTATTGCTATTTAAATACTTCACTTGTCTAATGCATGTAATCTGACTAATCAGTGCAGGAAATTGCCCACAGTCTGTTTCTAAAGAGGAAACCGTTCTGTGCCGAACCCACCGCAGAGAGAGAGACAGGCTTCCGACGGAAAGCAGCGTGCGCGAAGAACGAAGATTGAGCGTGTGCGTGCGCGCGCGTGGTATTTGTATTCCTTCCACGTTCTCCGCAGCACACCGGATAATTCCGCTTTTTCCTCTTATTTTGATATATGCAGCTCCTGAGTCAGCGTGCGCCTGCGAGGACGTGCTTTTATTGCGCGCTCGCTCTCTCTCGCTTGTCTGTCGGATGAATAATATGCCGTCCAGGGGGCCCTTGTGCCGCACGGACGGGAGCGAGAGAGAGATTGCCGGTTCCGTCGTTCTTTTTTTTTTTTTTTTTCGCAGGCGCATGTGTGCCTGCTTTTGATTGAAGACCTCCGGCGCATCCGCACACCGCCGGCTAATTAATTGATCGATTCGGCACGTGCAGAGGGCCTGCCGTCTTGCTCGACGCGCGAGATGCTCTCGCTAATTGAGATTCCGTGTTCGTGCACGCTAAACATTTGGAAAGGTCTCTCTCTCTTGTTTACCCCGTAAACAAATGCAAAACGTTCCTCCTTGTTGCGCTACAAACTAATGAAGTCACGCAAATGCTCTTTTAAAAATGTTCTTTCGGGGAAAGGAAGTGCTTTTTTCTTCTACTTCCCCATGTCTTTCTCTCTCTTCTAGGCGGTTTCCCGCTGGGATGTTTTTGAGAGAGGCAGAGCTGGTAATTTCAGCACGGCAGACAATGCGATCCGCAGGCGTTTCTTTCCCCCGACGCGCGGATCCTGTTCTATCTTCCTCTTCTTTCTCCCCGCCGTTCCTGTCCATCCTCCTTCCTGCGTATCCCCCCCCCCACCCTCTGTCTCTCTCCTCTTTCCATCCAGGATGAAAGCTCGGAATCACGAAAGTGTTTATGCCGTGCACGGAACACCTGGGCTCAGATCTGCGTTTAAAGTCGCAAAGTGTCGTTCCCACATCACACGGCTGAGATTATCAGTCGGCATTCGCATGCATTTGGCATGCACGAGTGAGCGGGCCTGTCGGAGACGAGCCTCCGCATCGCAAGAAACACAAACCATTTGTATGACCCCTTCACCTCTGAATACCGCCTCCGAGAACCGCGTACACACACACATATGCGCACATGCCCCTGGGGAGAAGGTGCGTTCATTAAACAGTCTGGTTACGCCAACAGTAATGCGGCGTAGATGGAGGGAGGGAAGGGGGTTGGGGCGGCAGTCGGGGCAATTAGAAGGTAAATTGAATATGAGTCATCGCGCTGCCACACAGGGGCTTAAACGCTTCAACCGTCGAATAGGAAATTACCTGGCTGAGTGGGCGTGACTGTTGTGTTCATTTATGTATCATAAACATAAAACCCAACTTGTGTTATGTTTCTTGTATGCTTAGATTTTTACATTTTTAGATTTCCGTTTATTTATTCTTATATCTTTGTTAATTGGACAGTTTCATCCAACACAACATTGTGAATTGTAAAATTTCACCGATTTTTTGCTTTTTTTGTGTGTTTTTTTTTTACTGCTTGTTTAGAGCGGTGTGCAATTTATACAACATTTACACTTTTTTTGCTTATATTTTCTGTTGTGTTATCTTGACCGTACTGTCATTAACTATATATAACAAAGCTAGTGGTTTTATGTATTATTTATTGCACTTTTTTTTTTGCACATTGCATGTGATTGTATGTGTACTAGTTATGTTTGCACAAAGCTAGCAGTCGTAGGTATTTTACTGTAAGTTCATTTGTAGCAACCAGTGTAAAAAAAAAAACAAGTGATCGTTTGCATCCTGTTTGAACAGTTCATGTCCAAAAAACGTAAATGTAATGTTTTGCAGTTCACGATAACTTAAAGCTAACAATTGTACGTATATTACAACTGTGCGTTTATATCTAGGTAGTGCATCCAATATATCAAAAAGTAAGTATTTTTACTTTAGCTGTTTTTGTACAAATTATATTGTAAAAAAACTATATAACAAATCAAGCGTATGATTATTGTTAGTGTAAGTTTATTTGTAGGTAGCACAATTGTACTTAGATGATTGTATTCAGCCTTGCTTGAGCCCACATGGCTTGTGCACCACAGACTCAAAAAAAACCACATAAATCAATTTACATTGCCACACTAGATTTGTAAAAAATTATGAAAACGTGTATATATATAAATAGTGGATTACAGTAAATGAAAATGTTACTGTAAGCTTACTTGCAGCTAGCGCAACGATAGTGTATAGATTTATTTGAAACAGAAATATCAACGTATTGAACATGTGTTCCACAGTTGTGTTTTAAAAATTACAAAAACATATATATCCAGTTTAATATATTATAATATATAACTAACTATTGTATGTATATTGTGACTGCAAGTTTATTTTTTACTAGGGCATTCGGTGTATGAAAGTAAACATACTTTATTTAGTTGTTTTTTTTTTCAAATTGTACTATAATCAACAAAACTAGCATTATATGTATATTGTTACTTAGGTTAGTTTTAGTACCTAAATGCATTTGTAGCTAGCGCATCCTATGTATGAAAATGTATGTGAACGGTTTACTATAGTTCTTTTTTTAACTGCTTATACATGATAAACATAAGTAATTTTTACTGTTTAATTTTTATGCCTTTAGTGCTAGAAACAACTATATTCATCAAAGCTCTACGCATTGTCCAAATGCACGTTTTACCTAGTGAATCCAGAGTACGAGAATGTGTGTGAGAGATCTTTTATGTGTGTGTGCTAGTTCTTTCTGCTCTTGCCTGGCGAGTTCATGGTGCGTAACACACCCCGGCAACCTCTGCAACGGCCGACGCACCTCTTTCATCTCCCATAATGCCCCTCTCTGATCCTCTGCCCGCTAGCACTCACGGGGAGGGGCTGTCAGCCACGGCTGATTAGAGTGTGTATGTGTGTGCGTGTCGGGGAGGGAGGGACTCTATTTTAGACTCCAGAGATCGGCCAATTAATTTCTTCATTCATGTCTGATTGCTTTGCTCCGGCGTAACATACAATTATTGTATTTGCCACTCAGGAGTAGCACTCTACGGCCTGGACACACACACCTCCATTCAAAGAGGTGCATACGTCCACACACACATATTAAGTAATTTGAGCGCACGGTTTGGCTTTCGACCTGTTGCAGCAAAGCAGGTGAATACAAACATTACTTGTCCCTATCGCTGATCGGCATCCGTGAACATATTTACCTTTCCTAGTGCAATATGTACGTTAAGAAATATTATTCTGACTGACTACTGTTTCAGTAAAGAATTGCTGCTACCGTGAATTTTTAACAAAATGTTATTTATTTCTGTGGTGCAAAGCTGAAATTTCAGCAACCATTACTGTCATTTTCAGTGTGTGTGTATGTATGTGTATATATATATCAGCTTGGCTTTCGTGCAGTTTACTGTAACAAAATGTTAACGTCATCATATTTAGCATTTGCTTTATTGGCTTAATTCGTTTTCATCAAATTGTTTTCAGGGAAAGGAAGTGCTTTTTTCTTCTACTTCAATTGAGTTTTCATCAAATGTTTTAATTGTTTTCCTTTTTGAGATTTATTTCAGAAAAATGGTGTTTTATCCTGGTTTTATTAGTCATATTTAGAATAAATCTTGAAAAGTTTTCATTAACCTAATATAATTATTCACTGTCTTATCCTTTTAAAGCGAAGTTTATTGCAGCAAAATGTTGTTTTCTGCTTTTATTAGTCATATTTAGCGTAGATTTTGTTTGCTCAATTTGTTCGAGTTTTCATCAGCCTTATAAAGATCTCCATTGTTTTTGTGCCAGATTAATCAAGATCTGATTCATCTGCAGAATTCAATTATATAATCAGATAGCTGGTTTTAGCTACTTTTTGTTAGTTCTTGTAGTGTCGCCAAGTGCCTTTTCAAAGCTTGACTGTAAATGATAAGTAGTTTCGGAAGCTAGTTTGAACGTAGCTTCACCAACGCTGGTGCATTCGGTCATCATAAGCGGGGAAAAGCGCAAGACGGAAACATCAAGAGAGACGGGAAAGTCTGAAATGGGCCGCCCGGCTTTGAAATTTGTGAGGCGAGACAGAAAATGTCAGGAAAGAAAAGATTCAGAGACCACGAGCGAGAGAAAAAGGCATAAAGAAGCGGGGAGAAAAGACGCGACAGGGGAAAAACGTGTGCGATTATATGAGAACAGGAGAGCCAGATCACAGACTACGAGCCCACTCTACATTCAGCCTGAGCAATTAGAGACCCGCGACCACAGACGAGAAAGAGAGAAAATTACACTTCCTCATTATTCAAATCACTTCTTAGAAAATGAGGCACGTCTCTCTCCATCTCTCTCTCTCTCTCTCTCTCTCTCTCTCTCTCTCTCTCTCTCTCTCTCTCTCTCCTTATCTCTTTTCTTCCCTCTCTTCTGTGCGCCGCGGCGACGGCTGTGTTTGCGTTCCCTCTCTTTCTGCGAAGATAAGCTCCTGGAAAACGCTGTCATTACTGTCCCTCCTTCACTCCCCCCGCGGGGTTAAATGATTCTCCTCGCTCTGTCACTCCACTCGTTTCTTTATCTATCACTTTACCAAACCCGAGTGGGATCGATACCCCTATCGACTGCAGGATGCTCTCTACACACCCGACTTCCTGCGGCAGGGAGGAAGAGAGGGAGGGAGGGAGAGAGAGGAGGTGAAGGGCCTTTCGGTTGGCGTCACTCAATCGCTCCATTCTTAGAAATTGGACTTGGAAATGAGGCAGCCAGGAATAATAGCTCCCTCTCTCTCCCTGTGCAGCGGCGTATTAGCCGGGTTAGGCACCGGAGAAAGCTCTGACAGACGGATGAGATGCGTTTTGAGACCTGGGTCAGGTTGAAATCAAGTGGGAATCCGGCAGATTGGATTGAACTGCACCTTTTTTCAATCCCCGTTGGCGTGTTTTCATTCGAAATTCGCAATTTTCACAATTGCATGATTTTGACATGTTGGCCAACGCATTTTTCTTTTACATTCATGCAATGGACCGTCCATCCATTTTCAAACCAGGGGTTTGGTAGATTCTCTCGCAGCGTAAACTGTGTTGTTTAAGCACCCTAGATTTTGTTCCGTCAACGCAACATCTGATCTATATTTTAGCTCTTTCTGTCAAAGAAGCAACAAGTGTTGTTATTGTTTAATAAAACTGTTGAAAATGTTTTTTGGCAATTTAAAAAATAAATCGAATTATAAAAAACAGTAAATATTGCCGTGGCAACTAATCAAAATAAGTTTAAATTCTAAGTACTGAAATATTTTAAAATGACAAAATACAGTTTAACTTAAAATAAAAATGTAATTCAAAATATTGATAAATACTATAATTCTGCTATAATTTTTGAATTATGACTGTAATTATTTTTGTATTTGTATACTGCTAATTCAAAACATTAATAAATGTAATACAATGTTATTTTAGTTTAGCATTTTTAGTTCTTTTAGATTTCTTGTGCAGTTTTTATCAAATGGCTATAAAAAAAACAAAATTCTGGCGGTTAAACTCCAGATGGCGCAGTCTTTCTCAGTCTAACTCAGTCTGAACTATTGACATCATTGGCATATTAGCTGATTGGTCCTTTTCGTATCCTCAGCCGATGAGCTTGCAGCTCAACATTCAAATACTGGGACAGAAAGCCTCCCCCATCCCCAGCTCCACCTGTATAGATCTGTGACGGACTGCTTGTTCATGCTATATAGGGGGGTTATTTCATATGTTATATGTGCAGTAGCAGTATTTCTTACATGCTAACAGCAGCATGTCATGGATGTATTAGCACTAGCAAATCTTGGTACTCATCAGCAGCACTGTGGCAGATCTATTTTTGCCAAGACCAAACACATTAAGACTGTCATGTGCATTACAATGCCAATCCCTCTGAGAGCTGTCATGACAGAACATTGTTAAAGAACATTGTTTTTTTTTTTTTCTTTTTGTCCTGCGGTCTCGAAGTCTGGCCACCTGGTTTAACCAAGAACATCTCATGAATTATTCCACCGGACTACACTTGCAATCTCCAGCCTTGCTCTCCAAATCCTTGCTCACATTTTCTCTTTTAAAACTTTATTTCTTCCACTTTTCTTCCCCTCTAATCCCTATTAGCCTCATTTTCAGCAACAGACCGAATACCATTAGCGTTTCCGTTAAAAATGACAAAAAGTTTCCCATTTATCGCTTTGGGTGTGCGGTCTGAGATCTTCCAGCGCCGGCACACACACAAAAGCCGAACAAACGGCTCACAACGGCCTATAAAAGCGTTAACCCCGAGCAGACAAAGAGAAATGGAGTGTGTAGCAGAGAAGAGAGAAATCATAAGTGTCTGGGAGATTTACTCGGTGTGTGTTTGGTCAGCTCTCAGGCAGGCCTGTTTGATGTGAATCTCCGATCGGGTTTCTTTTCATGTACACACAAATGCAGCTGGCGCACACACTCGTGCATCACCGCGGCTTTGAAGGCAGCAGATGCGGAGTTCTGACGGAGGGCAGGTGTGTAGCCCGTCTCTCTCTCTCTGTCTCTCTGTGTCGGTCCCGGGGCAGGTCACTGTAAAGGTCACCGTGCCGGTGATGGAAAGGGACAGCAGCGTCTGTTGCCGTGGGGACGGACCAGACACGTTATCAGGTTAATGCCACACACTAGAAAGCGCGACCTAGCCAGCATCACTGGCACACACACACACACACACACACACGCGCATGCGCGCGCTTGTAGAAAGCCAAGCGAGACCTTGCGTCCTCAAGGACGGGTTGGACTTGTGAATGTCTTCATTCATTGTCTGTCTTTGTGCTGTTACATAGAAAATATAAAACAGAGTGTCTGAGGAAATTTCAATGGTGATAGTTTTCTTTCTAAGAAACTTAATTGCAGACTTTTTTTTTTTTTTTTACCGGCGAATGTTCGAGGCTTTAGTCTGCTTGGTCACTTAAAGGCATATCTTGAACTTTGCCACGCTTCCGTTTGGTGCGCGTACCGTGCCACCCCTACTATCTATCCGTTCATTTATTCATCCATTCACGCTTGATTGGAAATGATGCCGAAAAACTGTAACAAAATAAAAAGGTTTCCATTCATTCATTTATTCTTTATTTCTTTTTATAATTACCCAGCAAGGGTGAATAAACATCTATACCTAACAGGCATTTTGCAGATACAGATTTGAACAAAACCGATTCCTATATGGTTTTAAAATAACCATGAAAAAATGTATGATTTCCAAATTTTGTTTCTTTTTTTGTGCCTGAAATTGAAAATTTCTCCATGTTCCTAGACTGATATAACAAGGTCTGCTGTGGAAGAATTAGCCAGCGCTTGTGAGGTTTATGCTTTAAATCTTGACACACACCATGAAATTAGGCTGATCTCTATGTAGGCTATTCCTAAATGTTCACAAATTTTACAGCATTTCTTTTCCTAAAAAAATGACATATATATTAATGTTATCTTGTTAATATGTCGTAATTTTTTTTTCAAAGCTAGGTGTGGTATTTTCTACTTGAATATATATATTTTTTAATTATGTCACTGTCACTAAATATGATTTACTACAGTTTAGTCAGTTGCAGGTTTTATTATGGGGTGGGCTGTTCTCATCTAGAGAGCATTTAATTGGACGAAAATCTGAGTAGTGCAGGATGATGTCATCAAGAAATTTTCTCTGTTTCTGTTGGTCGAAAGCTCATTATTTGTGGCATGGAAAATGACAGACTCTATTTCTCCCCCTCTGCGTTGCTCTCATTTCGTTCTCACCAAAGCTCTCAGAAGCTTTTGCGTTCTGCCATTTTTCTATTTCTCATTCCCGTGCGAACCCCGTCTTCCTCTCCTAATCGGTACGCTCTTTATTTTCTCTCTCGCTCTCTTTCTCTCTCTCTCTCTCTAACTCAAATTACACCCATTACGGCCCACTCTAGCTCTCCAGCACCTCTCTCCCTCCCTCTCCACACCTCACTGCAGCAAACGCACACACACACACACACACACACACACACACACACACACACACACTCTTTCCGCGCAGCTTTTCAAGAAAGGCATCTATTTGTCAGCGTCTGTGTGGAGCTGAGACTGCAGGAGGCCTCCGTTTATAAAACGCACAGCTATCTGTTATACAGCGTACGTGTGTGTGTCACAGAGAAGAAAAACAACAGAGAAACATAGAGAGTGAATATCACCAAACCTGTCAAGAACAGCTCTGACTCGCATCTCACCAAAAAAAAAAAAAAAAATCAAAAATTTGTTTTAGGACCATTATAATGGATTTTTTATGTCTATCTACCATTTGGGAGACATTTCAAGTGGTATTATCCTATTTTTTTACATTTAACATTGTATTACCTTTTTTTATACCGTTTTTACGCAAAAATAACTCAAAGCTATTGCTGTTGTTTTGTATATTTCCCATAATGTTTTTGTGACTTTTAACATAGTATTACCATGTTTTTCAGGCATTAACCAAGATGTTACCATTTTCCCGCCCATTTCCATTGTCTGGCAATTTTGACTTTATTTAGACTTTATCTAGATTTCACAATGTGGCTTTTTAATTGTATTGTCATATTTACTTATTATATTATCATATTTACTGTGACATTTACTATTCAATAATAAATAGTGGGTATTAATTTTCAGTGCTATTACTATGTTTTTTTTATGTTTAGCCTGGTATGGTATTTATTTTGCATAATTTGCATTATCTGTGTAAAAATGAGTCATGTTTTCATTACATTTAATGACTGTTTTGAGTTTAAATGAATTTGATTGATTAATAATTCACATTACTGTAGGATAATATTTATAATGTATTAAAATAAAAAAGCTTATTTTCTGGCCTTGACTACACTTTTTATGTTGCAATTGCAACTTTATTTCTCATAACTGTTACAATCGTGACTTTATTTCTCATATTTCTTTATATTTTACAATCTGAATTTATACGTACGGTATTACAGTAAAAATGGCTCTTGCTTTAACCAGCCTAAGGTGTCTTTTTCTGCCTTGACTGGTATAGTTTGATGGTTTTAGGCTGGTCAGGTTATGAGACCTATTAATGGATAAGCATAACCAGGCTGAAAGAGCAGCTAAACCAGCTAAGACCAGGAAACTAGCTAGTCTAACTAGTCTGATTTTTTTTTTTTTTTCGGCTGGATCATTGTCTGACATTAAATCAAGCACAAAAATAATACAATCATGTATGCGAACTTTATAATTTAAATAATGCAGCCTATGACTGTTTTTGTATTTCAGTAATGAGGATTTCTATTAGCATTTAAGAGTATGCTAGCATATTGATCAGCTTTAAAACTAACAAACATGGACTAAAAGCCATAAAACTCCAATTGTGAATGTCATGAAAATAATGGCAAAGCCTAATGCTCCTAAAAATATGCTTAATTTCTTGTTTCTTTTGATTTCGGGGTCATACATAAACCGGAAATATTCTGCGGAGTTATCGGGAGAGGGTCTGCGTGATTCACCCAGGCTGACTTCGTGTGTTACAAAGAACAGAGAGAAAACTTTTGAATGTGTGTTTGAGGGAAAGAGAGAGGGAGATTAATTGGGTGAGCGGTGAAAAGCTTTCAGCAGAGTCTGCCTCCATTAAGCTGCGCCGCCGTCCACCAATTAGATGGCAAAAAGAACGTAAAAAGAGGGAATAGAATAATGACGGAGCGAGAGAGCAGAATGGATCGGCGGTTTCTTTGTCCTGAGTTTAACCGAATTAAAGAACAACAATTATATGAGACAGACAGACAGAGAGGCAGACGTCCCGCTGTGGCCGCTGCAACAGTACTAACAATCACGCACAAACACACAAACACGCAGCGCATCACAGTGTGCACAGCGTTGACCGCTCAATGCTACGCGAGATTAAAGGAAATATTACCCAGACTACAATTGCATTTGGCTTCACCTGAAATTATAATATGTAAAGAAGAACGTGTAAAAATAAATAAATAAATGATAGCGATATTGCCGTTTTGTACTTGAAACCTTAGTTCTTGTAATTTTGACATGTCTCAAAATTACTTAAAATCCATGCGACTTTATTTTTCATAATTGAACATTTTTATTCATAATGTACCATTAACTTACAACTACAACCTTATTTTCATCTTAACCTAATTTCATCTTTCGTAATTGCGACCTGTGTCTTTAGATTTCACAGTTTCAATTGCTTAGTTCACAGTGCACCTTTGTCTTGTAATTCTGACGTGGTCTCATAATTTAATTGCAACTTTATATTTCACAATGTCTTGCAATTGTGACTTTGTCTTACTCATAACTGCGCACTTTTATATTTGACAATGTGACTATATATCTCACAATTATGTCTAGTGGTCAACTGATATAGTTTTTTCTGAAGGCCGATGCCGATATCTTAGAAAGCAGGGTGGCTGATAGCCGATATTAGGCCAATATAATTTTTTAAATATTTTAAAATATAAATGTGTAACATAAACATGTAAGACAAAGTATTTTTCACAAATAAATATTTACGCAGAGGTCACACAATCAAGATACTTCCCGAGATCTCAACTGGATTCCACTAAGTTTGCAGGTTTTAAATGTTCATTAGTCATTCAAAGATTTGTTTAAATGATATAAATGTGTATTTGCTGAATGCTGGCGGCAAACGAGAAAGTATTACAATGTTTGCTTTTCTATTACTAATAATATTAAAGCAATCATTAGAATGCTTTTTTGTAAACATTTTAATTGCTTTGTTTAACTGTTCTAGGAGGGAGAGTTTGAGCGCTGTGTGCCCAGGGGCTTCCTTTCTCACTGCAGTCAAAATTAAAATAAAAAAGAAAGTAAAAATAAAATAAAAGCCCTGCCTCGAACATATCGACCAATCAAAAAAATGTATTGAACGATGCCAATATATGAAAAATGCCAAATATCGGCCAATATGTCGGCTTTGATGTTATATCGGTCAACCACAAGTCTTCATATTTCATAATTGCATTTTTATTTTACAATGTTAATTTGTCTTACAATTTCAGCCGTCTCACAATTTCAACCTTATAAATTAATATTGTAAATAAAGTTGCAACTGCAAATCGTAATGCTATTTCTTATGATCGCAACTATATTTCACGATGTGACTTTATATCTCCCAATCGTAACTTTGTCTCACAATTGCAACAATTTTCTTTACATATTTCAGAATATGATTTTTTTTTTACTTTATCTCACAATTACTTATTTCCTCCTCAGCTTGTATCATTGAATTATTTTGCATAATGTGTTGCAGTTCAACGCAATAAAACATTTGAAGTTCGATTTTAAGGAAGCATGTTTATTTTCAAAAGCTAAAACATTTTATTTTCATTTTACTCGACATCTTATGTCTAATGAAAAACCAGTAGTGCGTTTATTGCGGCTCGCACATCTGCCTTTACTGTAGATTGTCGAAGTCGAAGATTAGTTGAGGTGAATACACAAATAAACATGCACAGACGCACCGTCAGGACTTACAGATAGCAGACGTGACAGAGCGCAGGACGCAAACACACGTAGGGACCCACTTCAGCTATTTATCAAAAACCTCTGGTTTCCATGGTTTCCTGTCTCTGTCCCTCCACTAGTGAATTCAAAGCTCTTAAAGAGAGAGATGTTCTTAGTTCACTTTTTGGAGCACAGATTTCTGCATACAAATACTCCTCCGTGCTATTTTGAACATGTTTTTTGACATTTTATCATGCTATTAAATTTTTAACTTTTTTTTTGGTAACGGTATTAACATTTTGTTTGGCATTTATCGTGGTATTACTACATTTTTACAGACATTTGTCATGCTATTCATGTTTTTTTGACAAAAACATAGACATTTTGGACATTAAACATGCTATAGCTGTTGTTTAGGCACGTTTTTATTGTATGTTTTTTTAATATATTACATAGTATTAGCATGGAACATTTGCTTTGTGGCTATTTATTTATTTTGGGAACACATTTACTGTTTTTATTTTTACCATGACATTAATACAATGTCATTGTAATACTATTTACAATTTTTTTTCTTCTTTTTTCATATATTTACTGTGCTGTTTCTGTTGTTTTGGAAAAAATGACCATGGTGTTATCCTGTCTTTGGACATTTACAATTTGCAGACATTGTGATAGCACCACATTTTTGACATTGACATTGCAATTGTGGACATTTACAGTAGTGTTACCGTGTTTTTCAGATATTTACCAATGCCTTACCATGTTTTTGACATTTACGTTAGTGTTATGTTTAAAAAAACATTGAATATGATATTAACACTTTTTTTAGACATTTAATATGGTATTACTGCATTTATTATGGTAGATTTTTCCTTTTATTACCGTTTTTCAGACATTTATGGTCACATTATTATGTTTTTCAGACATTTCCCACAGTGTTACCATGTATTAGACATTTATCTTGTGTTGTTTAAAAAAATTAACATCGTATTAGCAAATTTTTTAGACATTTACAATAAATCTGTATTACTGTATTTTATACGGTATTACTCCATTTTTTTACCTTGTTTTTACCATGGAGGTTTTTTTTTTTGTTGTTTTGTTTTTTTTGGTTGCATAGTGCCATGGCATTACCAGTAACACCATGGTATTTTTTCAAGTAAAGTACCACGGTATATATCAGATTAATATGATATATATAGTAATCATGCTCATATATTTTATTTCTCAATTTTTTTTCTCAGTACGTTTGTCTTGGTTGATAAGGACAACAGATCATTATGAGTGCCATAATGGCTCAGGAGACTCAGGAGACACACTCTCACTCTCACACACACACACACTGCGCACCAAAGGATCCCAATTTCCAGCAGCACCCCAGTGGTTTCTGAATTTCTTAATTACATTCTTGGTACTGGCTTACGCAAGCTCTCGCTCACACGGCCTCTCAAACTGTGCTCTGTCAGCAAAGGTAACCTCAGCGCTGATCAATACTAAGTCGCTAATTAAACCTCTCTCTCTCCAGCCTCTAGCATTAGCACGAGGAAGCGCTTCATTGAACCGAACCAAGGCCGTGCCGTCTCCAACATTACTGAGTCAACGGGGGTCATGAGAATAAATCCTCTGAGGTAAAGGTTCAGTTAATATACAGTCACCAGAGGAACAGGTGGTCTATATCTATCTATCTATCTATCTATCTATCTATCTATCTATCTATAGATTCTTTAATACAGTTTTAATCTATTTTACTTTAACTAAAATAACAGAATTTTGGACTATGAAATAAACGCATTAATTTATATGGATTTGTTTTACACGAGTGTATATTAAACCTTTGTATTAATTTACTAACTACTAATTACTACTAATTATTAATGTGTATACTTTACATTCATGTTCATATTAACATCATCTGTTGATATTAATGTTGCAATTATTTATATTAGTATATTAATTTGCTTTGTATTAAGGAACATGCTAAATATTCATATTGTTTATATTAGTGTTTTGTTACATTTTAGTAAAGAAAGAGCTTAATTAGACCAAACATTAAAATATCATAGATATTAATTTATTTATATTAAATTATACATTGTTTTTAAATTTTTTATATTTTTTTTCCCATTTATTTTAATTATGTGAATGTAATGTTAATATCATAATTTGGTTTTATATCGATCAGGAAAGTGCACATTTTAAAAGTGTATCTAGTGCATCTTATTTTTTTGGTTGTAAACGAAATGTACACATTTAACAAAAACGTGAAAGCCTAGACAGGTCTTCATCGAATGCAGAACATTGTGAATTATTCAGCGTGTCATAAAATGCATGCATTTTAAGGATGAATCGAATCTCGTGACATGCTGGCTGCATTCTGTTCACGAAAGCCTTTCTGTACTCCATAAAAGGAAATGTTTTGGTGTAGTTTAGCTCTGCTGGGTTTACCTGCGTGCGTTGGATTGTGTTTGGGTGGCTCAGCTGTGCTAGGTTATGCTAAAGCTTTGTTGGGTTCAGTTGAGATGGTTCAGCTGTTCGGGGTTGGCTCAGTTAAGGCTAAATATGTTAAAGTGCTATAATAATTAGTAGCTTCATTACTGTCCGTGTGCTTGAATCAGGGTGTCGCTCTAGCACGGTGTAAATGAGCTGGGCGCTGATGAACCGGCCTTAATTAGACACACACACACACACAAATGCTGCACGAGTCACAGCTACAAAATGCTTTAATTAGCATGATAATGATCTGTCATTTAGAAACCCAACCCTCTTAACGCACACACAGAGCGCTGGTATGCTCTTAACGCGTGTGTGTGTGTGTTGAAGTCCTTCTTGCCCTCACATGCTCCAGCGCTGCTCTGCTCACGCTGTTCGCTGGCTTTCCCTTTCCAAACCCTCGTCTTCCTGTGCGTTCTCCATCTGTGAGTCATTCTTGAGCGTTCTGTCATCTTTGCTGCTCCCCAAAGCACTGTCTGCAGAAGAGACAGAGAGAGAGAGAGGGAGAGATGAGAAGAGAAGAGAAGGAACGAGAGGAAAGAATAGACGACAGATCGAAAATTCTAAGAGGTCAAGATGAAACGTGCATCTTCTTATTGGTTGATTGGTAGGATTAAGTCTTTCTCAAGGTTACATTGCTAAGCAAGTAGGTGACAAGTGAGTCTTTATGAATGTATCATAAAATGTATCAATAAATGGGTTAAATGAATGCATATGAACCCATAAATACACTGATTTATTCAAGAGTGAGTGGGTTCAATTAATCAATTCTGATTTGTTTAGGAATTAAACAAGCGTCTGTTTGAACGAGTCGGGTCATTGAATGAATTACTAAACTGATCAAAACACTGAGCAATGAGTCTTTATGAATGAGGCGTTGAATAATTGACTAAACCAATTTGTTTTAAAAACTGATCCATTTAGGAATTAAACAAGTGGAGTAAATTAAGTGAGTCACTGAATTGATTTGTTCAAATGCACTTATTGTTACCGAACAAGTAACCATCTTCATGGGTGATTCACTGTTGTTTTACTAATGGATTTGATCAGAACACTGATTTGTTGAAGTGATATGTTGAATTATTCACTAAGCTGACTGTTTTAAAACAAATTGAGCAAATTAGTCTTTATGAGTGAGTCATTGAATCATTCATTCAGCCAATTTGTTCAAATACACTGATTAATTCGTGAAATGAATAGTTGACGGTCTTAATAAGTGAGTCATTGAATTATTCTAACAGTTTGTTCAAATGCCCCAATTAATTAATCAGCTGAACAAATAATCATCTTTATTAGTGAATCTGACTTATTTACTCAACTGATTTGTTTAAAACACTAACTCATTAAAAAAAGGTGACTGTGACTTATGAGTGACTTATTGAATGGTTCACTAAAGTATTTTATTTAAAACACAGAAACTGAGTCTTTATGAGTATATTACTTGATTCAGTAATTATAAACCAATTTGATCAAACACACTGATTCATTCAGGAAACAAACAGTTGACCATCATCACTAAGTCACTAGTGATTCACTAAATGGATTTGTTCAAAACCCTTATTTGTTCAAGTGACTGTCTTCATAAGTGGATTTCAGTTTAACTGATTGGGGTAAAACACTGATTAATTCAGGAAACACACAGTTTATCAGCAAATTATTCACTAAACTGATTAATCCAAAGCGCTGATTTATTTATTGTGATTTATTGATTTATTCACTCAACAGATTAATTGAAAAATTCCTTAATGAACTGTCTTTATGAGTGAGTCATTGAATCATTGTCCAAACATACTTTTTTCAAAACTAATATATATATATATATATATATATATATATATATATATATATATATATATATATATATATATATATATATATATATATTTTTGAAAAAGTATGTTTGGACAATGCTATATACTATATACACTTTTTTTACTTTTCAGACCCTATGAAAATCTTTTTGTATGGCTCTGCTTACATTTTACTCGGATGCAGTGGCTCTAAAAACCGTGATTTCAAGAAGATATGACTAACTATTAATAATTGATTGAAATAAAAACAGCATTTCTAGACAACACAGAATTCCTCTAAATAATTCACGTCGAGATTGTCCGAAAAAAAAAAAATTTTAAGCAGCGTCTCGAAGCACGTCGACGTCATGGATGACCTTGTTGTATGTCCTGCGCATATTTTCTTCGAGTTGTTATTCCCATGTGCAGAGAAGACATTGATGTGTTGTTTGTGAAGAGCTCAGGTGTACGTGCGAGTAGATATTCCCGCAGGGACCTGGTAGGCGTTCTCCGGAGATTTTTCAAACTTGAAAAGGACCGTTTTGGTTCTGAATCTAAATATTCGCACATTTTGGGGGTTAGCGTTTGTATGACGGTTCAGATTGGGATTACCTTCAGAACAGGAGCTCTGCTGGATGAAATGAGAGAAAGAGACGGCGAGAGGCAGGACACGTCTGTACCTGTCTCCCGTTAACAGGCTGCTCAGTCTCTGCTGGTGTTCTCCACTATCTTGCTCCTGTTTTCGCATTCAGCAGACTCGTGTTCTGCGGCTCGCGGTGGGAAGCGTGCCAGGGAAAAAATCTCAGCACGGCCGCTAACGGAGGATGACAACAACGTTCCTCTTTTTTTCCCCTCTGCATTTCATGCCTCATTCGCGGCCCGCTCTCATCTTTTCCTCTGCGTTACGTCAGCCTTGTTCTGCTATGTCTGATCCCGGCGCATAGGGTTTGTGAGTGTGTGTGTGTGTGTGTGTGTGTGTGTGTAGAGAGAGAGGTGCAGCGGGCACTGGGAGGGCATCAAAGACTGTCAGAGCGAATCAAAGACCCTGCCAACCTTGGCAAGCCGGGCACACGCACGCACACACACACACACACACACACACATTCTCTTTCACTTTCTGCCAAGTCTTTTTTAGCCTGAATTTTGGCCACGTCCATCCTCTCGTTTGTGTCCGTGTGTGTGTTTTCCACGGTTGATCATTACAAATGGCAGAGGTCACTCGGCTGGCAGATGTCCCCGCTGCATGGGCCGCCCTTTCAATCTCTATCAATCTCGTTTTCGTTCCGTTGTTTTTCCCCTAGTTATCTGTTAATCCTCCTTCTCCTTGGCCGTAATTAAACGCTTCAAGATTGACTGAGAAACTACGCGCACAGAAAAGATTCAATGGCTCAAAAGGCCCAAACGGCGGGCTTAATGCGCACTTGCAAGCTTTATTTGACAACTTTTTATGTAGAGTAGTTGTATTAGATTTCATTATCAACTAATAGTTAATTAAGTATTGGGTGATTTTATTAACCCTTACGATCACACCGTGTGATCTGTCTATTCTTAAATAATGCTAGACTGAAAAAAACATCTTAAACTCACGTGTGAAAGGGTTAATAAAGATTTCATAATTAACTATGAAATGCAATACAGTGGTGAGACACCCAAAAACTATTATCACCCAGACGATTACATGTAAATTTTCACTTGATCTCATGACGAAAATGTGTGAATTTTTGCAAGATTCAAAATACGTACGAGTAAGTACATATCACTGCATTTTCCAAAAGAAATACCGAGCACTTCTAATCACTTTCATAGATGGTTATAATAACAGCTCTATACGTTTCGCTGCATGCTCAGTGGCTCAGCTAGCATGAAATTGGACCTAGGATGCGCAATCATATTTCGTCTTGTGAAACATCTCCCACATATACATTTTTGTCATGAGATCAGATCAAGTTTTGTATTTTTGTACTGATTTATCCTTGATTCGTTATTATCTTAATGAAGCTACAATATTTTCATAATATTTAGTTTTAGTTTTGTTTGAGAAATTATTTAAATGCAAGCATTAAATGGCTCATCTAGTGTTATAGCGTTATGTAATGGCATTTTAATGTTTTTAAAGATGAATTATACCATATAAAAGATTTACTACATATGCCATTTTGATTACTTTGTCATCATTGTATTTTTTCCAAATATTCCAAAGGGTTTCTCGTCATCTTTGTTTTTCAATTCGTGTTTCGTAAACCAAAAATTAGCCAAATGTAAAAGTTTTAGACGCATTGTAAAAGCAACTGCTAGGTTTTGTTTATGTACGCTCACAACATCATAAATGTAGACCATCATTTCTCACAGAATATTGCGGCATTAGCTGCAAAATTTGCAGTGCAAAATTTGATTGAGCAATCCACTGAGTTTTCCGAATAACTTGCTTGCGATGTATTATTTCAGTTTAGTGTGCTGCCTTAGAGGAAAGCGAAAATGACTAGAGAAAACGATGCACAGGTCACAGCAAAGTTCCACATCTCGCAGAAATGCCGAGAAATGTGTAATTTCCTGTGATAATAATCGTGTTGTTTGTTGCACTTTCTCTTTTCTATTTCTCAGATTTCATGCACGAGAAAATGACTTCACTTAAGTGTTTTAGGATAAGAAACCTGAGTATTGAGACGCATGCAAACACGCTAAGCTTTTAGACACCGATACGCCACAAACAACTGTCTCGGTAGTGAACTAAGCGTTTCCTACTGCATTAGATCAGTGTGCTTGAGTGAATGCCAGCTTATCAGTGCCAGCCTGCCAATGCAACAGTGCCCACGTCAGCCATCAGTGCCCTGCAGACCAGCCAATGCAAATGTCAGGGTGTTTTGTGTAGGACAGAGAGAGAATTTACTTCAGGTCATATTTTATCTCGCAAAGTTTTATTTGCTGGTTTTCAAGGATGACGGCATGTCACGCGACCTACCGATGTTGACATGTGGTTAATTTGTCAAGCCACGAATGAAGTTGTGCCAAAAATACAGCAGAGTTTGATTCAATGCAGGGCTTTTTAACAATATAAAGTGTACATTGATATAACAACAATTGTAAAATCTAAATTATTATTATTAGATTATATAGTTAGTTGGAAGTTATTGTTATGGTATATATGTTATGGCTTTTCGTCAGCTTCTAACCGATCTCTGTTTTTTTTTTTTTATTTAAAGGGTTAGTTTAGCCCAAAATTATAATTGTGCCATTAATTAATCACTGTCATGTCGTTCCAAACCTGTAAGATCTTCATTTGTCTTTGGAACACCGGGACCTGGATCATTTGTGTCACTGTTTCTGCAGGGTCCGATATCTCTCCGATTTCATCAAAAATATCTTCATTCGTGTTCCAAAGATTAATGATGGTCTTACATATTTGGAACAACATTAGTGAGTAAATAATGACAGAACTGGGGTGGATTTAGCCTTTAACACAGAAAAAAAATGTTTAACTAGAATATGGAAACGATTACTGCACCTTTTGATCACACCGCACAAAAGTGTTGTTCTTCATTAGCATTTTTGTCTTGTTTCCCAGTGCAAATGCATAAAGATTCTTAAATTAAGGTCATTTTTTGAGAAATTTAACAAAATGAAATGAATTTGTGATGTACAAACATTTCTGCCAATGGGCACAAATTTCTGCCAGTGGGCTCGGAAAAGTCAACTTAATTTAAAGTGAAAACAAGTTTCCATACCCCAGGTATTTGTTCTCGTTTAATCCATAAATTCATTTAATTTTGTTCGATTTCTCAAAAAACAAGACTTTGTATATTCAATTTCCAACTCAAGTAAATGTATCTTGACTCAAGGATGTGATCGAAAACAAGACAAAAACTTACAAAGCCATTCATTTTTGTCAGTGCATGCAACATTTAATGCCATTACTTTATGTTAAGACTTTCTGCTTTGATTTAAGACCTTTCAAGGCCTAATTTGGGAAGGGCAAATGAAGTCTTTTCAATTCCTACAGAAACCCTGGTTTTGGATAAAAAATGTTACAAACACGACCTGCTCCAACAAGTAGTTCTTATTTTATATTTTGGAAATAAGTTTGAGAACGCATATTTCATGAGCTGAAACGGGAAGAAATCATGTGGAGAACCGCAAACGAGTGTGCAGCGGCTTCATCCCTGCGTTAATTGAAATACTCTGCGGAGTCCTAGCCGTTCGGTGACAAATATCAGCCCGCATTTGATAAAACGAGCACGCAATTTGGCAGCTTTTTTTCATGCCAGCGACTCCCCCTCCCCCCCCTCTGTCTCTCTCTTTCACATCAAAGCGGCGCCGAGTGCGATATTGAGGAATTCCATTTGCCGAGCGTCTTTAATAGGTGCGACGGCAGACACAGGCGCGGGAAGGAATCTGATAAAGAGAGAGAGGCAAGCGAGCGTGAGAGAGAATTAAAGGAAGCGTCAGATCTGGCAGAGACGAGGGAGCGAACGGAGAGAGAGAGAGAGAGAGAGAGAGAGAGAGAGAGAATCAAATGGGTCTCGCCGGCAGAAGGGCGCCGTGACTCGCAAGCGTTCCGTGACTGTTTCCCAAAGCATCACGCTCTTACCTGCCAGTTACCTGAGACAGCACGTTTATTGAACTGTAATGTCTGTCTGCTGATGATCCTAAGCCAGCTTTCCCTCCACAAGAATATAAAGCTAGCGCTGTATGGGACCCATAGAACCGTCAGGGACCCGCTTCCTTTGGGAGGCCCCTCGTGATATGATGCACACACAATTCTGTTTTTAATAGTGTGTTTTTTGTATAATAGATACAGATATGTACGAAGACATAGAGATATAGGCAGAGTGAGACAGAGACAAAGAGAATACAGAAGAGAGACAGAGGCGGAGAGACAGATAGAGGAAAATGCATATATAGAAAGAGAGACAGACAGGTAGATAGAGACAGAGATATAGATGCAGAAGTAGACAGAGAGACAGATAGAGGAAAAATGGATATAGACAGATAGAGTGATGTATAGATAAAGTAGATGGAGAGAGACAGAGGGAAATATAGATATAGACAGAGACAGACAGGTAGACAGACAGCTA